>NW_012118599.1:7933648-7934690 GCF_000951035.1 Colobus angolensis palliatus
AGAAAGAAAGAAAGAAAATAGAATTTTAAAAAGAATCAGCATTATTAACACCATATGAATTACCAGCAATAGATCTGGTATCTATGCTGCCATCTCCTCTCTTATTCTCATATTTTAAGGTAACAACTTTGGTCAGACAAGCTCATGAGATAAAAAATCATTTTATCAAAGTAAAATTATATTTGTATGGAATGACAGTAGTAAATCCTTATGTGTCAATAATAACCTTAAATATAAATGGATTAAGTTCTTCAACTAAAAGAGAGTGACTTAATGGATTATAAAAAGTCTATTTGCTGTCTGCAAGAGATTCACCTCACCCTTAAAGGTGAACATAGACTGAAAGTGAAGGAATAGAAAAAGGTATTTCATGTGAATGGAAACCAAAAGTGAGCAGGAGTGGTCATTTTTATATGAGATTAAATAGACCAAGTAGAAAACTATAAACAGAAAACAGAAAAAGAAGACCTTTATGTATTAATGAAATAATCACTTCAAAGAGGACATAACAATTGTAAATATCTATGTACCCAATTCCAGAACACACAAATATGTAAGGCGAATATTAATAGATCTAAAAGGAGGGAAGGGTTAGACTATAATATAATAATAGGGTATTTCATCATCCCACTTTCAACAAAGGACAGAACATCTAGACAGAAAATCAACAAAGACACATTGGAATTAAACTGCACTATAGACCAAATAGATCTATAAACATTTATAGACCATTTCATCCATCAGCTACAAAATAAACATTCTTCTCAACTGCATATGCAATATTTCCCAGGAAAAATAACATATTAGGTCACGAAACAAGTATTAACAAATTTAAGAAGTATAAAACTATAAATCACAACAATAAGTACTCTGGAAATCTTACCAATACAAACAAATTAAACAATATTCCACTAAATAACGGATGGATCAATGAAGAAGTTAAAAGAAAAATAAATTGACACAAATGAGAATGAATACACCAAAACCTATAAGGCACAGCAAAAGCAATTCTAAGAGAAAAGTTCATAACAATAAATTCTCA
>NW_012118599.1:7936170-7938403 GCF_000951035.1 Colobus angolensis palliatus
GGAGAAAATATTTGCAAACTATACATCTGACAAAGGGTGAATATTTAGAATATACAGAAAACTTAACAGCAAAAACAAAAACAAAAAACCAAATAACCCAATTTGAAAATGGGCAATTGTCCTTAATAAACATGTATCAAAAGAAGACATTCAAATGGCCAACAGGTACAGTAAAACAATGCCCACCACCACTAATCATCAGGGAAATGCAAATCAAAACCACAATGAGAGATACCACTTCATTCCAGTTAAAATGGCCACTATCAAAAAGGCAAAAGAAAACAAATGTGGGCAAGGATATAGAGAAAGGGAAGATTTCCATACCATTGGTAGGATCATAAATCAGTACAGCCATTACAAAAAATAAAAATAGAAGAATAAAATTTAAAAATGGAATTAGCATATTGCCCATCAATCCCAGTACTAGGTATATATCCAAAGGAAATAAAATCAATAGGTTGAAGAGATACCTACACTCCCATGTTTATTGCAGCACCATTTACAATAAGCTATATAGGAAGTTAACCTAAGCATCCACAAGGAGATGAATGGACAAAGGAAGTGTTATGTGTATATACAAATCTATTCAGTCATAAAAAAGAATGAAATGTATTGATTTGCAACAACATGGATGAACCTGGAGATATTAAGTGAAATAAGCCTGAATCAGAAATGCAAATATAATCTAACTCTTAGAAAACATAGTTGATATTATAGAAGCAGAGTAGAACAATGATTACCAGAGACTGAGGAGCATAAAAGTAAAAGGAAGATGAGGAAAATTTGGTCAACAGGTACATAGTTACATTTAGATAGGAGGAATAAGTTCTGGTGTTCTATTGCACAGCATAGTGACAATTGTTAACAGTAAAATAGCTAGAAGAGGGACTTTTGAATATTTCCACCACAAAAAAGATAAATGCATGGGGTAATAAATACACTAAATACCTTGATTTGATCATTATAAAACATATATATGTATCAAAACATCAAATTGTACCCATACATATGTATAATTATATTGTCAGTTAAAAAAGAAAATAATAAATAATAACGTGTATATAGAATTGCTATGTGTCAAGAACTGTGATGATGGTAAAGAAGGGATGGAGGACATATTATACCACATACTAAGGCTATAGTAAGGATGTTATATAAAACAGTGTAGTGTTGGCTTTGAAACAGATAAAAAAGTTAAACATAAGAGAATGGAAGATCCAGAAAAGTCAAACATTGATAGATAATGGATATACCACAAATCAGTGTAAGAAAAGGATTAACTATAAAAGAAATAACAGGTTAAATTCTTTATTCATATGGAACACATGTCTTTTTTTATTACTTATCTAATACCACACACAAAAATAAATTCCAAATAGACTATGAGAGAACATATGAAAGTCTTTCAGAAAACAATACCAGAGAACATTGTCATTTCCCTAAGTTAAGAATATATTTCTTAATTAAGACAAAAGAAAATTAGCTATTAAGGAAAACATTGACTAATTCAATTATTTCAAAATTTAGAACCATAGCTAATAAAAGACATCAGATATATGTAAATGTATATACACACATATACATGTATCAGTGTGTATATATACACACACTGAAAAAGTAATCGTCATAGAGATAAAACATTTCAGACATATATATCTGCAAATGACTTAAAAAAATAATTCTGATAATTCTGGTGAAGATAGCTGATACTAGGCAAAAAACAAATCAAAACAGACAAACAAACAAACAAAAAACAAACTTAAATCTCAAAGGTGTAACAATAAAATTTCTCCATTAATATAAAGTGCAACTGTTGGTTGAGGTGGGTGTGGGGATGCTGTACTCCACACAATCATTTAAGGACACAAACTGATGGAATCCCTCCTGTCTTTAACACTTAGCTTTAAGGTCACTGATCATTAACATGCAGCAGGAGAGGGGGAAAAAGCACAGAAGAACATGCAGGGACATTATAGGCAGATGTAGAAATGGTATACATTACTTCAGTCCACATCCCAGTGAACAGAATTGATTTCACTGTAAGGCAGAAGGGGAAATGTGGCCTAGAGCTATGGTCCAGGAGGGAATGAAAATTATTTTGTGATCAACTGTCCAGACTCTGCCCCAACCCAAAATTTTAGTATTCTCCCTAGACTAAAACACCCTCATTTTATTTCTATGAATTATCCTCCAAAGTCCCAGGTAGTTAAGTACAACTGGATTGAGGCCCAAA
>NW_012118599.1:7939583-7941875 GCF_000951035.1 Colobus angolensis palliatus
TTCTTGCAGGAGTGAGTTGGTATAACATTGTGGTTTTGATTTGCATTTCCCTGATCATTAGTTATGTTGAGCATTTTTCCATATGCTTGTTGGTCATTTATATATCTTCTTTTGAGGATTATCTATTTATGTCATTAGCCCATTTTTTGATGGGATTGTTTGCTTTTTCCTTTGTTTGAGTTCTTTGTAGATGATGGATATTAGTCCTTTGTCAGATGTATAGATAGTGAAGATTTTCTCTACTCTTTAGGTAGTCTGTTAACCCTGCTGATTATTTCTTTTGCTGTGTGGAAGCTTTTTAGTTTAGTCAAGTTCTATCTGTTTATCTTTGTTTTTGTTGTACTCGCTTTTGGATTCTTGGTCATGAAGTCTTTGCTTAAGCCAATGTCTAGAAGGGTTTTTCTGATCTTCTAGAATTTTTATAGTTTCAGATCTTATATTTAAGTCCTTGATCCATCTGGAGTTATTATTATTATTATTATTATTTTTATTACTATTGAGACTGAGTCTTGCTTTATCAACCAGGCTGGAGTGCAGTGGCGTAATCTCAGCTCACTGCAACCTCCGCCTCCTGGGTTCAAGTGATTCTCATGCCTCAGCCTCCTGAATGGCTGGGATTACAGGCACCTGCCACCCCACCTGGCTAATTTTTGTATTTTAGTAGAGATAGGGTTTCACCATGCTGGCTAGGTTGGTCTCAAACTCCTGACCTCAAGTGATCCTCCCACCTTGGCCTTCCAAAGTGCTGGCATTATAGGCATGAGCCACCATGCCCAGTAAAAGCCTTCAAGATTGCAACCTTTCATATCTTTTAAAATGGAAGATAATAAAATAGCCTTAAATACATTTGATTAATAAAGCATTTTTTTCTTTCATGGATTCAAGCTTAATTTATCTACTTGCATTGCTGAGAATAGATGAAGTGTCTGTAAATCAGTCTCAAATGGGTTCAGTCTAAAATGGCTTTAATCTGAAGTGCATATCATAAAGTCACCAATGGACAAGATTGATTACAGCTCATGCTTTCCTGGGTCAGATCCTTCCTCCCCTGTTATTCGATAATTTTGAAATAACATCTCTATTAGATGGCAATCCTATTGATATGGTTTGGCTGTGTCCCTACTCAAATCTCATCTTGAAATCCCATGTGTTGTGGGAGGAACTCAGTGGGAAGTAACTGAATCATAGGGGTGGGTCTTTCCCTTGCTGCTCTCATGATAGTAAATAAGTCTCATGACATTTGATGGTTTTAAAAACAAGTGTTTACTTGCACATGCTCTATTTGCCTACTGGCATCCATGTAAGACATGACTTGCTTCTCCTTGCTTTCTGCCATGATTGTGAGGCCTCTCCAGCCATGTGGAACTGTAAGTCCATTAAACTTCTTTCTTTTGTAAATTTCCTGGTCTCGGGTATGTCTTTATCAGCAGTGTGAAACAAGCTAATACAGTAAATTGGTACCAGTAGAGTGGGGCATTTCTGAAAAGATACCTGAAAATGTGGAACTAACTTTGGAACTGTGTAGCAGGCAGAGATTGAAAGAGTTTGGAGGGCTCAGAAGAAGACAGGAAAATGTGGGAAAGTTTGGAACGTCTAGAGACTTGTTGAATGACTTTGACAAAAATTACTATCAAGTAATAGGACCAATAAGGTCAAGGCTGAGATGGTCTCAGATGGAAATGAGGAACTTGTTGGAAACTGGAGCAAAGGTGACTCTTGTTGTGTTTTAGCAAAGAGACTGGTAACATTTTGCCACTGCCCTAGAGATCTGTGAAACTTTGTACTTGAGAGAGATAATTTAGGGTATCTAACAGATGACATTTGTAAGCAGCAAGGCATCCAAGAGGTGACTTGGGTGCTGTAAAAGGCATTCAGTTTTATAAGAGAAGCAGAGCATAAAAATTAGGAAAATTTATAGCCCAACAATGCAATAGAAAAGAAAATCCCATTTTCTGCGGAGAAATTCAAGCTGACTGCAGAAATTTGCATAAATAATGAGTAGCTGAATATTAATCTCTAAGACAATGGGCAAAATGTCTCCATGGCATGTCACAGGTCTTCACAGCAGTCCCTCCCATCACAGGTCCGATGGTCCTGAAGGGAAATGTGGTTTTGTGGGCCGGGCCCAAAATCCCGTGCTGCATGCAGTCCAGGGACTTGGTGCCCTGCATCTCAGCTTCTCTAGTCATTCCTAAAATGACCGAGGCACAGCTTAGGTTGTGGCTTCAGAGGGTGCAAGCCCCAATCTTTGGCAGCTTCCACGTGGTATTGGGCTTATGGGTGCACGGAAGT
>NW_012118599.1:7942530-7945049 GCF_000951035.1 Colobus angolensis palliatus
CATGAGATTTTGGAGGGTCCAGGGGCGGGCCAGGGGCAGAAAAATATGGCTTGGCTATTCCTCACTGAAATCTCATCTTGAATTCCTATTTGTTTAGGAGGAACCCGGTAGGAGGTAATTACATTGTGGGGGTGAGTCTTTCCCGTGGTGTTCTCATCATAGTGAATAAGTCTCATGAGATCTGATGGCTTTAAAAATGGGAGTTTCCTTGCACAAGCTCTCTCTTTGCCTGCAGTCATCCATGTAAGATAAGGTATGACTTGCTCCTTCTTGGCTTCCATCATGATTTGAAACCTCCCCAGCCATGTGGAACTGTAAGAGACTGTAGCAAGAGTCATCTTTGCTCCAGTTTCCAACAAGTTCTTCATCTTCATCTGAGACCACCTCAGCCTGGATCTTATTAAACATCTTTCTTTTGTAAATTGCCCAGTCTCGGATATGTCTTTATCAGAAGTGTGAAAATGAAGGAATACATCTACTATAAACTCTATTAAGAAGGTGATTGAACAAAACATCTAATCACTTGGCCACTTTCTTCCTTATTTGCGGCCCGGGACCATTTTCCAAAGGGGTTTTTTCTTATTTGGATTTTTGATTCTTTAAAAAAATAACATGTGCATGAGAAGAGTGTAGGTAGGCTTGCTATCACAGGACATTCATTCTTACATTCATTTACAGAAGGAATTCCTATTTCTCACATTTTGATTTTGTGATCCTGGCCTTAGTTCCATTAAAAATTTCCATGGTTTTTGAACAGATTCTAATTTAAAATGAATTTTAATTCACTTGATATGGAGGAATTTCCGGAAAATTAAAATAGCCCTTAAGAGAAAACATAATGGAATTTAGCAAACTAGAATTAGGAACCTCTGACCGAATTACTTTATTTTCTTTTCATTTGAAATACATTCTTATTTTGCTTCTTAATTCAGTCTAATATATATATTAACACTAAAAAAGAAATTTGTTCTTTAACTTTCTCATTGTGAATTATCCATTTGTCTTATTACCACAAACATATCCATATGTGCCTTTATTTATAATATATAATAAATGTACACATAAAAAATAATAGTTCATTATTTTTCATATTCAAATACAACACATTGTTTCCCCAAATAAAAGTTTAACATCAGCTTTACTTACAGTGCTACATAAAAATGCTTTAAAAATGCATTCTAATTTTATTATTATGCAAACATTGTGAAAGAAACACGTAGTCAATATTTAATAGATAAAGATAACTAGTGAGAGGCTAGGGTTGTGAGGAGCATCTTAGGAGTCTACCTACCACACTTACTTATTTTCTTTTATACTGATTCATCAATAAAATGGGGGCCTATATAATAATGTGTAATATATTGTACTTTTTTTGTTCTAAGCATTTGAAAACATATTTCCAGGGTATTTATATTATGGAGCAGAGAAAAATCTCATTACTCCAATTGAGGAGAACAAATGAGTTTTTAAAATACTCCACAGGCTATAATTAACTTTTAAAATCCCCAGTTAACAGATTTCTTTAGCAATTCAACTGCTGTTTTAATTCACTTTATTTTATGCAAGGACATTTAAAAACCATTGGCCGAAAGTTAATGGACAATAACAATCCTGCTAACTTTTGAGAAATTATAGTCATTTATAAATGAATGCTTTGACAAAAACATTTTGTGAGCTGTCCAAGCAAGAGATAAGTTTTCTTTCTGATATATTTGCTTTTGCATTTTTTCTCTAGATTTTGGGCCACACACATGACATCTACTGACTTCCAATTTAGGTACTGATTTATTTATCTAAATGAAAGAATTGAGCATTCTAGTTTTAGCTGGAGGTCACTTTGAAGCAGGCAAATCCAGAGATGTCAAGAAAGAAAGGAAGAAAAGAAAGAAGAGAAGGATAGAAGGGAGGAAAAGATACCCTATACAGTTCCAATATCTGTTTATCAAGTACTGTGTGTTCTCCTTTTCATTCTCATCAGCATCATGATAATTAATATACTTATCCAGTATTCACAGTGTGGACTTTTCATATATCTTCTCATTAAAAAACTTTGAGACAGCCACACACATGTTTTGTAAATGAGGCAAATGAACCTTAAAGAGGGTAAATAACTTTTCCAAGATTTTAAAATTAGCAAGAGGCAGAACCAGGCTTCACATCCAACAGTGGCTTTTCCTTACAAAATCATATTAGGAAAACAAAGAACTTTCTTAGGGGCAACTACAACAAATGAAACAAGCATAACTAAAATATTACGAGAGAAAAAAGTCAATCTCCGTCAATCTCACTTCAAATCAAAACTCAGGCAGAAATTGCTGCTTTCATCAAATGGGCAAATGCTCCTTTCCTTTGACTCTGTGGGACTTTCTGTTCTCTAAAGCAGTTTCAAGGAAGGTGGGGAGAAATCAACTTCAGTAGGTTGAAAGTAGTGGTTCTTGCCCAATATTAGAACAAGCAGATTACGTTCCGATACAACAGGTGCTTTCTAGGTGCATATTCAGTATTTTTTTTTTTTTTTT
>NW_012118599.1:7946299-7956889 GCF_000951035.1 Colobus angolensis palliatus
AGAGAGAGAGAGAGAGAGAAAGTTTTCAAATAACTATCAAAGGAAGTGCTTTCAGTATTATCAATTTATTTGGCTAGTAACTATTATTTAGATTTTCTCTTTTCCCTTTTCTGTAGATTCACTTACTGCCTATCATTATAAAACTAAATTTGTAGGCAGATGCCTTTATCTGAACTACATATTTTTTCCCAGTGTGTTAGGGGAGAAAAAAACTATGTATTTATATTAAATTTGGTATGTTTTTCACATTTGTGTCTATATTGATATCTCCAAGCCTGTTTATAATTTTAGCATTCATATTCTGAGTATCTAGAAAAATGAATTTTGGCAACAGACTTAAAATACAGAATTAAAATACAGGAGATTTTGAAGTTTTTTTGCACCTCCAGCCTTACCAATCCTTAGCTCATGGTTAAGTGCATAGTCTCTTTGTCTCAAATACTTCAAAAAGCTCATAAATGTCTAAAAAGAGATTGATTCTTTGGTCTCCTAACATCAGAGAGCAGGCCTAGAGTCATGTAATTACTAGATGTATGTATAATATTGAGCAGATCAATAAATCCTTTTTCACTTTAGTTTCATAGTTCTATGATCTGAAGTTTATTTGAAGCAGCAAATCCCTGTGAGTTCTGGTTCACACTCTGTTTTTGGAAATGATTTGGTCTCTCTGATATAAGGCGTGTCTATACCTTCTGAGGTTTTAATAAACTGAATCCTTCATGTCCCACAAACTTCTAATCGTGCCTGGGGCTAACCTCTGGGTTGAGAGATGAGGTTTCTTTTATGCTAGTTCCCATCTCTTGAAACACAACCGTCACTCAGATTTGTTGCATTACTGGATTCATCTCTTTTGGCACAATACAATATAGAAGTTTTGTGTCACTTAGGTTGCGTCATGTTTGAAGTCATAGTAATAGTGCTCAGCTTACCTATTCAGAAAAGTAGGTCATGAGGCTCAAGTATCTTCATCTCATTAGGAAAAAACAGAAAGACTTTAAAAATTCTATTAAACAATTCTATTAAATAGTTCTATTAAAAGTAATCATGATGGCCTTACATCTTATTTATCCTTGTATTTATATCTGAGTTTAGAATTTTCATAAATGATGAGAATATTGGTATTTTTGATGAGCAGGAAAGAATGTAAGCTCATCCATGCTAAACAAAACGTAAGGAAAAAAATCTTACACTATACCTAGCAATTCACAGACTGGACCACATAGATTGGCTCCAGCATATCCAGAAGAATTAAAAGTTCCACCAAGTATTTCCTAGAAATTCCAAGGACAAATCCAAGACCTAATGTAGTATAGACATGAGCAAGATAGTTTGTGAGGTGACATAGATAAATATCTGAATAATAGTACTATACATTATTTTGGTTTAATTTAAGAAATCCTCAACGTGCCTGCCTGCACTTTCTTTAGTAAATTTATCTCAATTTTTGACTTTTGATTAAATAATTTAATCTTTTTATTTTCTTCACCTCTTCCTTTAATAATGAACCCTAGCATTTTCTGAAAGGTCCTCACTAATAATTACCACTCCGGGTAGAGAAAGAAAAGCTAAGTAAGCTTCAATTCTGTTTTCAACTCAAATAATTACATTTCTACTTCTAAGAATGAGGAGTAATAACCTAAGTAAAAGAACAGCAGGATGCAGGCCTCACTGGATTGTTTTTCTATTGCTGAGACTTAACTTTCAGCCTCTGAGCATCTTTCAGAATAATCAATGACCCATGAATTAGCCCATTCCTGGTTCTTGTATTCAAATGTCTTGACATTATAAGTGGCTCAATACAGGGAGATAATAAATGCCCCATCTATATGAATGGAATTCATAATGGAGAAATTGAGTTGAAAGCTCACGGCACTTAATCCTGTTTTATGTGCAATAGTTACACTGATGTAAGGAAACTCAAAATTCCTTTTTATAATGAAATAGCCATGCTGATAATTAAAGGAGAATGTTTAACTTCTTAAATTGCAAGATATATTTTCTTCTTGAGAAATGTAAAATCGTGTTAAAGTTAGCTTTAGGTAAAATAGCAAAGAAAAGATTATTTATTTTTTGCATATTTGCATATCTTAAATGCATGTTCATATAATCATTGTTGTCGCTAATTAATTAATATTTGTGGAAAGACTGAATGAAGAAGTGCTAGGTTTTTCAGCACCCACCTCGTCTTTTTGTGAAGTGTATAATCTAAGAGACAAAATGAAATGAAACACAACCTTTTAATAGAGCACAATGTGGGTAATGTTCACAAACAGTGTATTATAAGAGTAAATATAAATCAATCCACAGCCATTGCTGTGGAGATCAGCATAAAATGCAAAGGGCAGACTGATATGTATGATGTTTGTGCTCTAAACCCGGGATCTGCAAACTTTTTTTGTAAAGGACCAGGTAGTAAAGATTTTAGGCTTTGTAGACCATGTGGTCTCTATTGTAGACACTCACTTTTACCATTTTAGCACAACAGCAGTCATAAAGTAAACAATATATGTAAACGAATGTGGTTGTATGCCAATACAACTTTGTTTATGAATACAATTTTGAATTTCATATAATTTTCATGTACCATTTTTATGTTGATTTTTTTCCAATTGTTCAACAACATGAAGCCCTTTGTTAAATGGCAGGTTATATGAAAACAGGTGGTGCTTGAGATTTGGATTGCAGGCTGTATTTTGCCATCCTTGATCTAAGAAAGAGGTAACAAAATAATGATTTTTAGGTCTGGCAAATAGAGAAGAGGAAATAGATAATGATATTATTTGCTGAACCCTTAATGCATTTAACTTAATTATCACAAATATTTTGTAAGGGAAATAATGTAGTTTTGTTAGAACTCTTTTACAGCTGAGTAAATAAGCTTTTCTAAAGTCCCAAGACTAGTGATATGTAATTTTCAAATTATTTTTTTGAGGAGTAAATACAGTCATTGGGTAATGTTAATTGTCTATGATGATCAATTTGTTGAGAACTTTATTCTAGATTTTTTTTAGGTTTGGGTTACACAGAATAAAAATGTCATAACATCAACCTTCAAAAAAACTATTAATCTATTGGGGAATGTGGACATGTGAATTACAAAAAGAGAGTAATGAAATAAATCTTTATATATTTCAAGAACTATTTATCAAATAACTTTTATGTGCCAGATTGTGTTTTACATGCTGAGGAAGTAGTTCATGGTTCTGGCTGTTATAGATTTTATATTCTATTGGTATAAGACACAATAAGTAAGCAAATAAAAAAATAATTTCTGCTCTATTTATAAGTATTTGAAGAAAGTCAAATAATAATATAATTTGGAATGACTAATGTGTTATGGACTGTGTTCAGGAAAGTTCTCTTTATAAATATGTCATGGAAACTGAGACTTGAATGGCAAGCAGGGCCCACCATGTATAATCTGAGAGAAAAGCACTGTAGGCAGAAGGAGTAGCAAGTGTATAGGTTCCGAAGCTGTAACAAGTGTACCATGATGGAGGAACAGTCTGACAGCCACTGTAGTTGGAATAAAATAAACAAAAACAAGAGATATATCTGCATTAGAGAGAGATATATAAAGTAAGATCAGAAAAGTAGACAGGCGTTGAGTAATCTAGGACACTTTCACTTACGGTACAAAGGTTTGACTTTGTGTTACATATAATGGTAAAATTTGGAAGGGTTATAAGTGAGGAATTGGCATGATGTAATTCTCAGTGACTGCAGTGTGGAAAGTGGTTTGGAGAAGAGCGAAAGTGGAATTGATAAAACTAGTTTGGATACCGTGGCAGGAATCAGGCAAGAGTTATGTTGGCTTGGACCAAGATAGTGGCTGTGGAAATAGAAAAGAAAATGTATAATTCAGGATTTAATCTTTGTAGTAATAAAGCAATATATACATAGACTGGTTTTTAAAACATTTGAACTACTTAATTTTTAAAAATCTACTTTTATGTTGATTAGTCTATTATCCTCCATTTTGCTTTTTAATAATCACTATTATTCACTTTATAAATACTTTTTTAGAAACTTCCACTCCAGAAGTAACTGTGTATATAAATATCCCTTGTTGACTTCCTCTGATCCTTAATATACAGTATTGAATTTCTTTTACTGAGGACAGTCTTTCTTCTTAACGCCTCATTTACATAGTTCATTTTCTTTGACGGCTTTTATGAGATCTATCCTATTTTGAAAGAATGCCTAGGGAGACATAAACCTCTTGTCTGCAAAGGCCCTATCGCTTGCAACTCTCAGCCAATCAATTGCTTTTTATGTTGTTGTGGCAGTTCCTAACATTTTGCATGCAACAGAATCATCAAGAGAGATAGATAAAGCACAAGTTACTGGGACCTCATTCCCAAGATTCTGATTCAGTGGATCTAGTGGGGCCTATGGATTTGCATTTCTAACAAACTCACAGTTGATGATGGTTTATGAACTACACTTTAAGTTGCACTGGCTTATGTAAGTTTTCTTTGCTCAAAAGACTTCTGATCTTAATTATCTTCATATTCTCATATGTTTAATTACTTTTTTCTCCAAGTTTCTTACCATTTATTATCAAGCATGCATCTCTTGTATTTCTTCCACTTTCAATTCATGGAAATTCACGTTATGGCTTATTTACCCAGAAAATTTCTTGTGAAATAGAAAATAAATACAAACAATTATTTGTTATTACTAAAGTCATGCAATTGCCAAAAAACAAAACAAAACAAAACAAAACAAAACAAAACAAAAAAACCCAAATGTCAACACAAAGACATGATTTGGACATACTTTTGGTCTATACTGAAGCATCCCTCTTGAGTTTAACCCTAGCTCCTAGATGCTTTGGCCTTCCTGTGAAAACATTATATTACAGATTATCTCAATTAGTGGTTTGAGTGTTGAGACTCATGAGGCACCACACACCAAGGAAATTTGAGAAAAAGTTTATTACTCACACAAGTGACTTCTATGGAGAGAACTGGTACAAGCTGGTTCAGAATGGTGTTAATGAAGGAGTTGGTATATTGGCTTTGGTTTTTACTGTGGCTAACGGGGGTATATATGTTAGGGTTTCCACATACAGGATAGAGTTTGCATAGTGGTTTGAACTTTCCTGTGAAACTGAGACAGGAAGGGTACAGCTATAACTACTGACTTACTCAGATGTGGAGCAAAAGTGAAAGGGAAATGGGAGGAACTAGGTCAATGGCGAAACCAAAAGTCAAACTCTTTGTTAGTAGATCTATTCAGTCCAAATTCTTGATAGCCAGCTCCTAATTTTAAGTGTTTTAAGTATCTGTGAATACCAAACAAATGAATTAAATTCAGGGTAAAATTTTTCATCTTGCCAAAAATACAGACTCTGATGAAGTCTGCGGAAGTGGTGTTGGGGAACTTTGATAATAGAAAAAGACATTGATAAGTGAGGATCTGATAGAGCTAAACGATTAACAGTTGGGGAAAAAAGGAACAAAAAGATGACATAAAATGTATTTCAAAAGAGAATGATTTTGTATGACCACTTAAAAAAAACAGTTTGACAGTTTATTATAAAATTATACAACTACAATATGACCCAGAAATTCCATCTGTAGGTATGTAAACATGAGAGTTAAAACATATGTTCACACACGGAGTTATTCATAAAAGTTTATATCAATACTATTCATAATAGCAAAAAACTAAAAACAGTCCAAATGTCCATTACTAGGTGAATAAATAAACAAACCTGTGATATGGACACATAACAGAATATTACTCAGAAGTAAAAAGAAAGAAACTGCTGATATATGCTGCAAGGTAATGAATCTCAAGAATACCATGCTGAATAAAGGAAGCCAGATTCATAAAAGTCAATGCTGGGGGGTAGGGCCAACATGGCCAACTAGAAGCAACAGGCGATCAGAGGCTCCTGTCAAAAAAAACCGTTTAACACCGTGCAAATCTTTCATCGGCAACCGAGGTATCCATGTTCTGTCATCAGCACTGACTAGATGGCTGGCATGACCCACAGAGAGGAAAGAAGAGCAGTGTGGTGTGGCACCCCACCTGAGAGCCACATGGGGCAGGGGAGCCCTTACGCCCCCCAGCCAAGGGAGGCTGTGAGTGAGTGTGCTACCCATCCTGGGACAACGTGCTTTTTCCATGGAATGGTGCAATCCACAGATCAGAAGATTCCACTTGTGAGCCCATGCCATCAGGGCCTAAGGTCCCAACCATGCAGATTCTCAACAGCCTTTCAGTGGGAATATGCTTAAGTTTGTTGAGTTCCCAGAGGGGAGGGGCAACCAGCACCGCAGCTGTGGCTGCTGTCTAAGCCATTTGAGCTCCTTGGGGAAGGGGTGACAGCCAACAAGGGGACTGATAACTATCTAACACACTAAGCTCCCAGGGCAGGGGAAGGGCAACATACATCTCTGTAGTTCCAGGCCACACTTTTGGCCTTCTGGAGCTAAGGAGGCTGATCTGTTTTATCCCAAGAGGTATCCCCCACAGCCCAACACACCAGCTGTGGCAGACTGCGGACAGTGCCTCTTCAGACCTGACCCTCACCCATCACTTTTCACTGGGTGGGGCCTCCCTGCAGAAACTCCAACTCCAGCCAGGTGCTCAGGGGCAGAACTCTGATCTCCCTGGTCTTGAACATCTAGGAGGAGAGGTGGCTGAAGTCTCTACAGATGACCAGATTTAGTCTTTCCTCCTGCTAGTTCTGAGGAATCCTGGCAGCCCAGACCAGTGGGTTTCCCCTCAGCAAAGCACACCCCATCCACCAAGGGACAAAGTGCTTTATTAAACAGGTCCTGCTCCCCATGCCACCCACCTGGGTGAAACCCTCCAACAGGGGTTATCAGACTCCCTATAGGGGAGCATTGCTACTGGCATCAGGTAGGTGCCCCTCGAGGTCAGAAATGCCAGAGGAAGGAATAGGCACCCATCTTTGCTATTCCCCAGCCTCCTGCAATGACATCTGCCGGTGTGGGAGCAAACCACATGAATAGAGCCTGAAATGAACCCCCAGCAAACTGCAGCAGTTCCACAGAAGAGGGACCTAATGATTGCAAGGAAAACAAACAAGCAGAAAGCAACAACGACAGCATCAACAAAAGTTCTCACAAAAGTCCCATCCAAGGGTCAGCAGCCTCAAAGATTGATACTAGATAAACTCATGAAGATGAGAAAGAATCAACAAAAAAACACTGAAAACCCAGAGTGCCTCTTCTCCTCCAAGTGATTGCAACACCTCTCCAGCAAGGTTGCAGAACTGGACAGAGGATAAGAGGGACAAATAGACAGAAGTAGACTTCAGAAGGTGAATAATAACAAACTCCTTTGAGCTAAAGGAGCATGTTCTAACCCAAAGCAAGGAAGCTAAGAACCTTGATGAAAAGTTACAGGAGATGTTAACTAGAATAACCAGATTAGAGAGGAATGTAGACGACCCAATGGAGCTGAAAAACACAACACAAGAACTTCATGAAGTGTACAAAAGTATCAATAGCCTAACTGACCAAGCAGAAGAAAGGATATCAGAGTTTGAAGACCATCTTGCTGAAATAAGGCATGCAGACAAGATTAGAGAAAAAACAATGAAAAGGAATGAACAAAACCTCTGAGAAATGTGGAACTATGTAAAAAGACCATACTTATGATTGATTGGAATACCTGAAAGAGATGGGGAGAATGGAAACAAGTTGGAAAACACACTTTCTGGATATTATCCAGGAGAACTTCCCCAACCTAGCAAGACAAGCCAATATGCAAATTCAGAAAATACAGAGACCACCACTAAGATACTCCAAGAGAAGATCAACCCCAACACACAAATAATAATCAGATTTTCCAAAGCCAGCTCACCTACAAAGGGAAGCTCATCAGACTAACAGCAGACCTCTTAACAGAAACCCTACAAGCCAGAAGAGAGTGGAGGTCAATATTCAACATTCTTAAATAAAATAATTTTCAATGCAGAATTTTATATCCAGCCAAACTAAGTTTCATAAGTGAAGGAGAGATAAAATCGTTTCCAGACAAGCAAATGCTGAGGGATTTCATTACCACCAGGCCTGCCTTGCAAGAGCTCCTGAAGGAAGCATTAAATATAGAAAGGAAAAACCAGTACTAGCCACTGCAAAAACACACCAAAATATGAAGACCAATGACACTAGGCAGAAACTGTATCAACTAGTGTGCAAAATAATCAGGTAGCATCATGATTACAGGATCAAATTCACACATAACAATATTAACCTTAAATGAAAATGGGCTAAATGACCCATTACAAGACACAGACTGGCAAATTGGATAGAGTCAGAAGTCATCAGTGTACTGTATTCAGGAGACCCATCTCACATGCAAAGACACACATAGGCTCAGAATAAAGGGATGGAGGAATATTTATCAAGAAAATGGAAAGCAAAGAAAAAGTAGGGGATGTAATCCTAGTTTCTGTCAAAACAGACATTAAACCAACAAAGATCAAATGAGACAAAGAAGGGCATTACATAATGGTAAAGGGATCAATTGAACAAGAAGAGCTAACTATGTTAAATATATACATACCCAATACAGGATCACCCACATTTATAAAACAAGTTATTAGAGGCCACCAAAAAGACTTAGAATCCCACACAGTAATAATGGGACACTTCAGCACCCCACTGTCAATATTAGACAGGTCAACAAGACAGAAAATTAACAAGGGTATTCATTGAACTCAGCTCTGCACCAAGCAGACCTAATAGACATCTACAGAACTGTCCACCCCAAATCAACAGAAGATACATTGTCTTCAGTGCCACATGGCACTTATTCTAAAATTGACCACATAATTGGAAGTAAAACACTCCTCAGCAAATGCAAAAGAACTGAAATCATAACAAACAGTCTCTCAAACCACGGTGCAATCTTGTTTTTTGAAAGAATTAAAAAAATAGACTGCTAGCTAGACTAATAAACAAGAAAAGAGAGAAGAATCAGATAAACACAATAAAAAATAATAAAGATGATCTCACTACTGACCCCACAGAAATACAAACTACCATCAGAGAATACTATAAAAACTTCTATGCAAATAAACTAGAAAACCTAGAAGAAATGGATAAATCCCTAGACCCATACACTCTCCCAAGACTAAACCAGGAAGAAATCAAATCCTTGAATAGACCAATAACAAGTTCTGAAATTGAGGCAATAATTAATAGAATACCAACCAAAAAAAGCCCAGGATCAGATGGATTCACAGCTGAATTCTACCAGAGGTACAAAAAGAAGCTGATACCATTCCTTCTGAAACAATTCCAACAATTGAAAAGGAGGGACACCTCTCTAACTAATTTTATGAGTCCAGCATCATCCTGCTACCAAAACATGGCAGAGACTCAACCAAGAAAGAAAACTTCAGGCCAATATCTTTGATGGACATCGATGTGAAAATCCTCAATAAAATACTGACAAACCAAATCCGGCAGCACATCAAAAGGCTTATCCCCCACGATCAAGTCAGTTTCATCCCAGGGATGCAAGGCCTCCCAGAAGTCTTTTGATAAAATTCAGCATCCCTTAACGTTAAAAACCCTCAATAAGCTAGGTATTGATGAACATATCTCAAAATAATTACTATTTATGACAGACCCACAGCCAATATCACACTGAATGGGCAATAGTTGGAAGCATTCCCTTTGAAAACCAGCACAAGATGAGGATGCCCTTTCTCATCACTCTTGTTTAATATAGTGTTGAAAGTTCCAGCCAGGGCAATCAGGCAAGAGAAAAGAACAAAGCGTATTCAAATAGGAAGAGAGAAAGTCAAATGGTCTCTGTTTGTAGACAACATAATCGTATATTTAGAAAAACCCTATCTTCTCAGCCCCAAAACTCCTTAAACTGATAAGCAACTTCCACAAACTCTCAGGATACAAAATCAATATGCAAAAATCACAAGCATTCCTATACACCAACAATAAACAAGCAGAGAGATAAATCATGAAAGAACTCCCATTCACAATTGCTACAAAGAGAATAAAATATCTAGGAATACACCTAACAAGGAATGTGAAAGACTTCTTTAAGGAGAACTACAAACTACCGCTCAAGGAAATCAGAGAGGACACAAACAAATGGAAAAACATTTCATACTTGTGGATAGGAAGAATCAATATTTTGAAAATGGCCATACTGTCCAAAGTAATTTGTAGATTCAATGCTATTCCCATTAAACTACCATTGACATTCTTCACAGAATAGAAAAAAATACTTTATTTCATATGCAACCAAAAATGCACATATAGCCAAGACAATCCTGAGCAAAACAAACAAACAAACAAACAAAAACAAAACACAAAGCTGGAGGCATCACATTATATGACTTTAAACTATACTATAAGGCTATAGTAACCAAAACAGCAAGGTATAGACCAAAGGAACAGAACAGAGATTTCGGAAATAAGACCACACACCTACAACCATCTGATTTTCAACAATCCTGATAAAAGCAAACAATGGGGAAAGGATTCCCTATTAATAAATTATGCTGAGAAAACTGGCTAGTTGTATGTAGAAAACTGTAACTGGACCCCTTCCTTACACCTTATACAAAAA
>NW_012118599.1:7964509-7988986 GCF_000951035.1 Colobus angolensis palliatus
ACACATGCACATGTATACTTATTGGAACACTATTTGCAATAGCAAAGACATGGAACCAACCCAAATGCCCATCAAAGAAAGACTGGATTATAAAAGGTGTGGTACATATAGAACATGGAATACTATGCAGCCATAAAAAGGAATGAAATCATGTCCTTTGCAGGACATGGCAGAAGCTGGAAGCCATCATTCTGGGCAAACTAACACAGGAACAGAAAATCGGACACGACATGTTCTCATTCGCAAGTAGGAATTAAACAATGAGAACAGATGAATACAGGGAGGGGAACAACACACACTGGGGCCAGTCAAGGGGTGGGGGGCAAGGGAAGGGAAAGCATTAGGACAAATAGCTAATGCATGCAGGGCTTAAAACCTAGATGACAGGTTGATATGTGCAGCAAACCATCATGGCACGTGTATACCTGTATAACAAACCTACACTTTCTGCACTTGTATCCTGGAAATTAAAGTAAAATTTAAAAAGAAAAGTCCAAGGCTGGGAACAGTGGCTCACACCTGTAATCCCAGCACTTTGGGAGACTAAGGCAGGTGGATCACAAGGTCAAGAGATCAAGACCATCCTGGTCAACATAGTGAAACCCCATCTCTACTAAAAATACAAAAATTAGCTGGGTGTGGTGGCATGCACCTGTAGTCCTAGCTACTCAGGAGACTGAGGCAAGGGAATTGCTTAAACTCGGGAGGCAGAGGTTGCAGTGAGCCAAGATCACGCCACTCTACTCCATCCTGGTGACACAGTGAGACTCTGTCAAGAAAGAAAGAGAGAGAGAGAGAGAGACAGAGAGAGAGAGAGAGTGGAAGGAAGGAAGGAAGGAAGAAAGGAAGGAAGGAAGGAAAACAGAGAAATCCATACTCTATGATTTCATTCACATGAAATTCTAGAAGGTAAAAATAATCTATAGATCTAAAGTGATCTTTTCAGTGGTGAGAGACATGTTCTTTATCTTGATCATGGTAGCAGTTACATAACTACATGCATTTGTCAAAACTCAACAATCTGCACACTTAAAACAAACTCATGGATTTCGTGTTTGTTTGTAGATTAATTCTCAATACGGTTGATTAAAACAAAGAGTGGTTTTAAAACCAAAACCCTTAGGAATAATAATGACAACATTAGGTATTGAACAGGTAAAGCTGCTAGTAACAGGAGATGGATAAGTATGAAGGATGAGGAAGAGGTAGCTGTCAGGGATGACTTATAGATTTAGGGCTTGCCTGATTGTAGTTATCGTAGTGTCATTAATTGGGAGAAGAAATACTTAAAGGGGATAATCACCGTTGAAGGGGGGATCATAAGGCTGATCTTGGACCAACTATGTCTGAATTTCCTTTGATACATCCAAGAGAGAATATTGAATAGGCTATTGTACCTCTTCGGAGGTAAAATGACTTTATTTTCACATGCATCTTTATTTTATGTACTTCTTGAAAGAAAGATGGCATTGACTTGCACATTTATCTAGATTTTAGAGATGTTAAAATGTGAATAAAATATGTATTAGAATTGATGATATAGGTAAATATCAAGGACAGGTACTAAAAAAAATCTTTAGACTCATAAGTATAAATTGGCAGATGAGTCAAAGAGAAAGCCTAGAGCAGAGAGTTGATGAAGTACCCTTCCTGTATTTCATGGATACCAGAGGAATCTCTTATCAACTCAGAACCTTCCATCAGACACTACAGATGATATGCTTTCTCTGGATCCTAGGTGGTAGGAGGAAGGCCTCCCTTTCCTCCCCAAATCAAGGAACTTCATCAAGAAACTCAGGAAAAACACAAGCGTTGGGAGAGGAGATGACGGTATTCACCATTTCATTCTATCAGGAAGGAGTTTCGTCAATGAGCAGATATGATCATGTCCTCTTTATTATTTAACAGATGGTCATGTGCCTCACTCTCATGATTTTTCTTTCAGAGCTGCCCTCAGTGTCCCTGTTAACAGAATATTAATGCCTAGGGTCCTCAGGGCTCTTCCTACCAGGGATGCTCCATCTTCACTGACTCTCTGTGATAACTGGATTTTTCTCTCAAGCCTTTTTGTTTGTTCGTGGTCGCAGCTAACTCAGCTTTAAAATTACTTTCTCCTATCACCTAGCATGAGGGAGTTGGGGAAGATAAGAAATAAAGTCTGATTCCTAGTTATTTTAAAAGGTTATTGCCAGTGAGAAGGAGGGTGATGTCCTTATTTCATTGTAGAAGGAACTAGTTTTAAAAATCCACAAGGGGTGGAAAGCCTATACGAGCAAGACAGAAAGAGAACGGCAGCTGAAATCAAGCCTGGTGAGCAGCAAGCATATTCAGATACTTAGAAAAAATAAACCTGAGCTCAAGCTGCAGAAACATTGCTCAGTAGGAAGATTTAGTTAGTTGGCCAGGCTTGCTCAGAGGCACAGTAGTTACTGACGGTTACTCATTGAGCATCCTCATATAAAGGGTAGGTTTCAGGGCGAAGCTCTCATGTAGGGAGGAATTGGCATCTAAAAAGATAAGACAGGCTCACAGAAATCAATACAGAAAGGGCATTGTCTTTGAGAGAGAAAATCCCAAGATTTAACTACAATTGTAGTGAGGGAATATTTTATAGGTAAAGAAATATGAATTCTTAGAAACATATTTACATTCTTCTTATCAAGCCTACCTGCAGTTCACCATCTATAAGAAAAGTTTCTGCCAAGATGCTGAAGGCAATCTGGTAGCTACAGTTGTTATTAAAGCAGCACCAGGGGCCTCTGGTGAGGATTCCCTCAGATTTTCTCTTTTCACATAAAGGCTGTCCCTGTTGGAGAACAGCAGGATACTTGAACCAACCTGAAATCAAATAGCACAGGACTTGACTTCAAGATGAAGCCCTAAGGCAAATCAACTGCAGGGGCTAGGGAAGAAAAAAAAATAGGCTGAGTAAATCTGAAAATTACATCTTAACTGGTTACTGGCTACTGTGAGACTAAGGAAAGAAAGATCCGTAAGGAAGCACTGTAATCCCATTAATAAATTCCTTTTTCCAGTGGTATAACTAGCAATTCTGAAACTACTTTACTTATACCCTAGAGTTACACAAATAAGTAAAGATATTGTAGATAATGATAGCTAAGTTTCATTGATGGTGAATGATGAATCTGAATTTTCAGATGAAGTTGGAATAAGGAAAAGGAGAAGGAGAAGGCTAAATATCTATGCTGGTTGAATTAGAATCCAATGTATTAGTATAAACTCATGGACATATTCATATATACATACACACATACACATAGATAAAGAAATAAAGATGTGTGTGCGTGTGTGTGTGTGCATGTTTTGTTATACAAAGGTATACTTTCAAGCTTTGTCCATGAAGGAGAGTTAGTAACAATTATACTGCAGTAGCAATGAACACACATAGCACCCAGATCTTGGTTTGTAATCACTGTTCCCCCATAAAAGGAATCCAGGATTCTTGGAGAAGTAGTTAATTCTAGGAAAATCAGAGCAGGAAAATAAAAATAAGCCTGGAATATATTGTGGTGCCAAAAAGTGAGATGTGCTCAAAAAGGACGGTAGCATCTCAAAAGGAACTAACCTAAAAAAACTCCTAAGATCCAAAGGTGGAACAATTTGAGTCACAAAACAATGATAATGTTGGAATATGCCCCACAGAATAAATTTAATATTTATGAATGAAAACTGTTATAAATAATTGAATAAATAATGGGGAAGAAGGAACAGCTCTGCTTTACAGGCAAATAATGCAAGTAAAACAAAAAGAGAAAAGGCCCGGTGTGCTGGCTTACACCTGCACACTTTGGGAGGCTGAAGACAGGTGGATTGCTTGAGCTCAGGAGTTCGAGACCAGCCTGGGCAACAGGGTAAAACTCATCTCTACAAAAAATACAAAAATTAGCTGTGTGTGGTGGCATGTGCCTGTAGCCCCAGCTACTTGTGAGGCTGAGGCAGGTAGGTCACTTGAGCCTGGGAAGTCAAGGCTGCAGTGAGCTGAGATTGTGTCACTGCATTCCAGCCTGGGAGACAGAATGAGGCTCTGTATTGAGAGATAGATAGATAGAGAGAGAGAGAGAGAAGCACCATTAAGCAAACACCACAGTAATAATTGCTGCAGACAAAATCTACCAATGGATGTTAAATTTGAGGGTACAAGTTTAAGAAGGAAAAGTATATTTGCATATTCTCAAGGTATCTCCCCCAAGATATTTGTTACTTGCAAAGGGAAAAATAGTAAGTTGCAGGCAGAGAAGCAATCTTCATTGAGTGATCCAGGGTAGCATCAGCAGTAATAAGACATTGAAATTATGTGCTTCTGATGTGATTCACAGAGAGCACGTTGCTTCCATATTATTCTTGTAAAAATACATCACCTCAAACTAATCATGAGAAAATGTTTGAAAACCCAAACTGAGGAACATTTTACAAAATAACTGACCAATGATCTTCAAATGTGTCAAGGTCATAAAAGGGAAGAAAAGGCCTAGGAAGTATAACAGCCTAAGGGAGACTAAGAAGACATGACAACTAACTGCAATATGTGATCCTGAATTGGTCCTGAAACAGAAAAAAGATATTGTGTGAAATTCAAATAAGGTCTATAGTTTAGTTAACTATATTGTCATTTATGTTAATTACCTACTTCTGAATATTATATCCTAGTTATGTAGAATGTTAGTATTAGAATGGGTTAAGAGTATCTGGGAATTATCTCTATTTTTGCCATTTTTTTTCCTGTGCCTATTTTCCTATTCCTATTTTCTGATTTGAAAACAAAAAGCAAAAAACAAAAGAATGCATGTGCACAGAAAAGGTGGTGGAAGATTCTAATTGTTATTACTCAAGGCACTGACTGTAGAATTGGAAAAGTTTTAAAATCTTTACTAGGGAAGGGAGAAAGCAATTAGGTAGGACTCAGGACTCATTGAATGCAAAATATCAGATAACCTCTGCTATAATTGAAGCTCAATAAATGTTAAGTAAATGAATAAATAAATGTAAAATAATTTTATAAAATAATTTATGACAAAGGAAATCATCCAGGGGTACTATTGTATAGTTTTTGGCTTTTGAACAAAATCAAGAGACAAGACATAACACCGTAGTGGTGACTCAAAAAATACTTTGCATGCCATTGAGAATTTCATGGAGAACCCCTTTATATAAAAGAAATAAACATGAACATGTTCAGGCCTAATGTAGATGTTAAACAGCAGCACAAAAGGAGAGACAGTATTATCTCCCTTGCTTTCTATTTGTTTCTTTCTTTCTTTAGTCATTTGCACTTTATAAATAGAACAGCTTTGACTAGGAAATTAAGTGACAGGATGGTGGGTCATAACAAATAAACTTCTAAGTGCAGGTTTTATTTTCCCACTTTTAAATATACATATATATTATATCAAATACAATTTTGTTGCTTTTTTACTGAAAATAATATTTATTTGTACTCTGTATTATAGTAAATGTTATAATAACATCCACTTTTGCATCATCTACCTTAAGTTAGACGTACTAAGTGGATATGCTATATGCCTATTTAACACTCTTGTTGTGTATTATAAATAACTAGTAATCTAGTGGGCACTTCATGAGAATGATTCTAGAATAGAGAAACATCCATATTTCAGCTCAGCTTTAAAATAATCCAGGGTTCTTCTTAAACAATGTGAGATGATCAATTCACCCTAAACTCTTTTAGTCACAATCATCAAAACTATCTCCAAATATGTTATTTCTTGGCTTGAAAATCTGTTCTATTTAAAACAAAATAACTCTTGGTCACAGATGTACATTAGACATAAAAGTAATGAAAATGAAACTAAAGAATGTGAAGAAACAAAAATATTTAGAAGAAACACATATTCAGAGTATTGTTATTAACAAAACAGATACCCTTTATATTATAAAAAGCTAGTATAACACAAATCCTAGCTTATTACTGATTATGTCAAACACACAGGAACTTCATGAGTCACTGAATTTGAGCCTCCAGTGCCACCATCTTGATTTTGCCATTGATCCAGTTAGAATGTCCAGATTCTCTTGTCATTATAATTGTAATAATAGTAAAAAGACTTAACATGAGATCTACCCTCTTAACAATACAGTATTGTGCCCTTAAAAATTTTTAGGCACAGTATTGTACAGCAGATATCTGGAGCTTGTTTATCTTGTATAATTGAAACTTTATACCCGCTGAACAGTTACTCCCTATTTTGCTTTCCCCTTAGCCTGAAGCCACCTCTGTTTAGTACTTGGGCTCCAAGAAAAGCTTATAAGTAATTATCTGGAATCAATAGGCGGTGATCAAAATCATTAAGGTACTTTAGATAATTGATTTGCATGATTGAATGATATCTAAATTGAATTTACTTCTAAGTTACACATAATGGAATCCTCTGACGATTTTGTATTTTTCAGATGATGTTGTCATAAACCTCTCAGAAGTTTGTTATACAAAAGGAAAAAGAAAAGATTATTTTTCAAGAATGTACAGAAAGTATTACTATTTCTTCTGCCTAGATGTGAACCCATAATTTGGCAATAACAAATCTTTATAAAATTCTGATCTAGCTAAGTCAGGCTTTGAGACACACAGTTTAACTTGTCAGTTTTTCTTCATTATATGTGACTTACTATTAGTAGATTGGAATAAATTTGGATAATAAGTATTTTTTACTCTATTTTTCTATTCCCCTCTCTATCACCAATGTTTTTGTATTTATGGCTTTCGTTTAAAAAATCCTTAATACCATAAATATTTTAAAATTTCAAATTCTGTTACAGAAGGTGAGAAATAATTCTCTATATCCTATCTGAATTCTACCTAACTCTCATATATTTCAGTTCACATTGTTTTCAGGACACTTAAATGTTTATGCACTTAATTTTTGTAATATCAACTACACGAAGGTAGTGACCCAGAATAAAACACCTTGATTGTTGAGTAAATTTGTATGCATTTCAGATGAAGCTTTGTTTTTCAGCCAGATGATACAGTTTTCAAGTTGTTT
This sequence comes from Colobus angolensis palliatus, assembly GCF_000951035.1. NCBI lineage: Eukaryota > Metazoa > Chordata > Mammalia > Primates > Cercopithecidae > Colobus > Colobus angolensis. The sequence continues at coordinate 7,971,532 of NW_012118599.1, forward strand.
TTTTTCTGACCATCTTTTATCATGTCTTCTTGCCTAGTTCACAATAACCATGTAACACCACCTCTTTAATTTTTTAAATTGAACTAAGATTATAGAAATTCTGACATTGGAGGGAAACAAATCATCAATCATATACATAAACAGAAAATATAACTATTAATGAATGTGCCTGGTAATCTAATACACTTTATGAGACCTTTATTTAATAAAGCCATTTATCCAACATTATTGGGGTCAAATAGGTACTCTGGATTGCAAAACATTCATTTTCATGATGATTTGAGTTTATCTGCATTCTAAGTTCTTGCTAACTTGTCTGTAATTATTTTTAAACATCTCAATTTGTTGATTTTAATTTATACCCTTGCAATGGTTAGTTAGCCCCTAATGTTCCCTAATTTGGAATACAAAATCTGGGGTAGAACGTTAGATGCTCTTCAAAGTTCAGCAATTCAGAGGTGTCCCTCAACCAACATTTTTGATGATGTTTATCTCCAGTCAGTGTCTGTGGGCTTATTAATTAGCATAATGGATGGATAAATTGTTTGAATTTGTTTTATAGGAATGATTCTGGTTCTGGTTAAGGTTCTGGTTCTCTGTTCAGTAGCCTACACAGGCTGCTGTCACCTGACTTAATCCTGACAGTGGAATAATTCTATGTCTGCTTTGACTACATCTTTCATGCAAGATAATTGTCTCAGTGCTTAGAAGGAAAGATTATTGGAAATGCATTGAGTTTGCAGAATGGGACTATTTTTGTATCAGTTTACATGAAAATCCTTTTCACATAACTTGTACTTGTTATTGGTGAATGTCATATTGGAACATCTATACATCTTTTATTGAATACAACAAATATGCTGAAAGGAACTTATAGTATAAATGGCCAAATCAAATTTTATCAGTTTGCAACAATACCAAAGGCATTATCTTGAAATATGGAAAATGCAAATTCATAAGTTATATAAATCATATATGATTTAATGTAAAATGACATTTCAAAAGTAAAGAAAAAACTATTTTAAATTATTATTTAAGTACTCTTATGTGCAAATCGCTTTATTTTGTTTCTTAATCTTTTAGATTGTAGTCATCTTAAATACAATTATAGATATAACAAGCTCAGGCTCTAACTGAAGAAAACAAGTGCTGGCTACACTAGAAGGGAGGTGATATTCATAACAGTTCTCTGCCCGAAGCTATGTGCACAAAATTAATATTTTCCTGAGAAAGAAAAGATTCTTATTTGCTAAGAAGGAGAGATTTTAAAAAATCCTTTCCAATTTTTTTTTCTGCTTCTGTATCTGTGCTAGTTTTGCAGAAAAAAATATAACTATTTTAGTCTTGTTCAGACACCTGAAACCATTAAGAAAAATATTCTAACCATATTGCAAATCTCTGGTGACTACTTTCTCTTGGAAAATATCTTACTTGATAAAGAGTGAAGTGCTTACTTATGGCTGATTTTCTATTCTTTCTTGCCTAATCTACCCCATTCTAACCATAACTGAACCCCTATTTTCTAATAATTTAAACATCTGGCAGGCTTCCTTAAAATATTAATTTTGAGAAATAGAGAAAATACTTTGACATGAATTTTTCTTACAAGTTAGTGTGGGATTCATATTTTTTAAAAAATAGAAATGCTATTGAGACAGCCAAGAAAAAGGGCTCCCCAGAGAATCTCCAACTGGCCTGTGCACTGGGAGGACTAGGGTGGAGTCTCAGGAAGTTCATGCCATTTGCAGGGAGAGAGCGCCCTGGCCTCTCCTTTTCCTGGGATTCAATTGGTGAGGTGGAGAGCCTGTTAGCAAGGCTTCCTCTCACTTTGCTGAGTTGTTTTTCCTTTTTGCCCAATAAATTTCACTGCTCACCCTCCTGTGTGTCTGTGAGCCTAATCTTTTCTGGTCATGTGACAAGAACCTGTTTTTTTCTACAACACTAAGGTCTGATAAAATTAATTTAGTCAATCTAGACTATAATACTGGAATAGCTACATATTTCTGTTATGGAACTGGAAAACTGTAACTCAACAAGAGAATATATAACTGACTGTTTTTACCCCATACCAGGACTATTTTTGGAGCTGTGAACTCTACCAGTAAACTTTTCTTCTCAGATAAAATATTTCATATTTCCTGTTACTGCATTTTTAAATCCATAATGGATGATAATTATCACATCAGTTGTCTCCATTGAGCCCATGTTGATTTTGTCAGCAATTTCAATACAAACTTTGAGTATGAGTATGAATTAAAATGACAATAGTTTAACACAATTTTTTTCATGTGTTTTCATTTCAAAATTGAGGGTGTTTTATCAGGGTTTTGTCAGGGAACATTTAATAATTATGATTTTTAAATTTAAAAGTAAAGGTTTTGTTTAAGCTATAATTAGAAGTAGAAGCTTTGTTATAGTTGTATTGCCTTTTAGCAGGAACTTGCTTTCCCTGTTAACTCTAGAGTTAACATAAAGCATGTGGTTGATTCACAAAGGGCCTTAATAATGTACTTAGCTCATATTGATTCAAAAATATGTATGCTGGGATATTCTCTTAGGGCTAGAATGCATTGCCAGATGTCTTCCTGTTTTCCTCATTACAAAAATTGCAGCAGCTCATATTTTCTTTAGACTACACAAATACATCTCCTTTGATTTTAAAGTTTTTTTTTTTTAATTTAGGAGTTATTAAATAGAAAACTGTGATTACTGTGTAAGTAAGTTTTATGAATAAGTAACTAGAGATGATCATGCTGGATGCTCAGACCATAGCACTTTATATTCATTCTTCCCTCTCTGCTGGTGAAGACTGGAGAAGGAGAATGATTTCTCTCACAGATTATAACAGGTTAATAGCGTCTGTTAAAAGACAATATTTCAGATGCATGGTGGTATTATTTTGTCTCCGTGGTATAGAAATCATTTATGATTTATGACTGGATCTTAAGTGCATCTCACAGGACCTACATATTTTAAATGGATCTGCTTCAATCAGAAATCTCATGTTTATATATGATCATTCATTCAGAATTATGTGATATAGTGAAATGTTCTCTAATTTGCTGCCAGTTCTTGAACATGATCAACAGTAGGGGTGCTGTAGCTCTTCAAATTATAGATTAGTAAAAGATGCTGTATTCTACTAAAATAAAAGGTTTCATTTATTTGCCATTAGATTATTAAATTATAAATCTGTTTAAATGAAACTCATTTGAGCAATGGCTTTATACATTATACAGTGCTTGCCATGAACATGATAACTAGTAGTATCAGTAGACCTGTTTTCTGTTTTCTTTAATTTTAAAATAGTTAAACTTTTTGGTTTTTTTATTCCAAATTTTATTTTACATTCAAGAGGATACATGTGCATGTTTGTTATATGGGTAAATTGCATCTCCCGAGGATTTGGTGTACAGATTATTTCATCACCCAGGTAATAAGCATAGTACTCAATAGGTAGCTTTGTAATCTTTACCTTCCTCTCAGCTTCCAACCTCAAGTAAACCCCAGAGTCTATTGTTCCCTTCTCTGTGTCCATGTGTACTCAATATTTAACTCCCACTTATAAATGGGAACATGTGGTATTTGATTTACTTTTCCTATGTTAATTTACTTATAATAATGCCCCCCAGCTCTATCCATGCTATTGTAAAGGACATGAACTCATTCTTTTTTATGGCTGCATAGTATTTCATGCTGTGTGTGTACCACATTTTCTTTATCCAAGAAAATGAAAATTTTCAGATTTTAGACAAATCCAGCCCACTGCCTCTTCTTGTAAATAAAGTTTTATTCAAACACAGCCACATTAGTTTGTTTCTTTATAATGTATGACATATTTGGCACTACAATGGCAGAACTGATATTTGTGACAGAGACTGAATGAACTACAAAACTGAAAATACCACCTGCTTCTTTACGGAAAATGCTTGTCCACTGCTGATCTAGATTATGAAATGTCTCCATTTTATACATTAATATATTTACATGGCTTCCATGACATTTTGCAGAGAACCATGCACCACAAATTCACATATTCCTGGTTTGATTATCATAAGCACTCCTAGACCAGGGTCATTTGCTAAGAGCATTTTATCAGTAAGAACTCTCATGCTAGAAAATATTAGTTTATTTACACAAGGTATGTTTTCACCATGTTTAAAAGATTTGATTGTGCAACTTGTTTTCTTTCTTTCCTCAACGTTTTCTTCTGGAAAGAAGAGAGAAATAAATTTCAGGCCATCTGCTTAATATGCCTAGTGTTCCATTATTGGAACACTAAGCATATGGAAATTATTTATATCCTACTGCTCAAGGTCATAGCTAAGGTCTGACTGCAAAAATTCAAAAAATCGCAACCTCAGGCATAATTGGGTTAATCTTTGTTTCCCAGACCTTGATTCTCCTGCGTCAGAGACAGGTCCATAAAAAAATACCAATTTTGCATAAATATTTTAACAACGATACATATTTTCAGAGTGCTTCCACATATATACTGTTATTTGTATGTCTAATCTAAAACACCCTCTAACGAAGATAAGTCAGTCATATTTTTAACATATTCTAACATATTAGAAAGCAAGTTCAGGAATATTAAATCATTGTTCAAAGCATGTGTCACAAACTGTTCTGAAATTTGGATTTTTGACTCTTAGCCTTGTATGATTTCTGTCACACAATAATGAATATATATTCCATTATAATAATTCTGTCAGACACACTTGAAGGTGTAAATACATAGAAGGCACAGGATTTAGAGAAAGTGAATGAAGTGAGGTTGTGTATCTGATAGGTTAAGAGTAAAGACTCTGGAGGTAGAGTACTCCACATCTACCACTTACAAAATGTTTTACCTGGACAAGTTCTCCAAGCCTCAGTCTCCCCATATGGCTGTCATTTAGAATAAAATGAGAGCCATATATACAGTCACCCATCAATATCCACAGGGGATTGGTTCTAGGATTTCTCATGGATATGGGAAAATCCACAGATATTCAGCCCCTTATATGTACATTGGTGTAGTTCTTTCATATAACCTATGCACATCTTTCCATATACCATGAATCATCTCTAGATTATTTACAACAACTAATGCAATATAAATGCTGTGAAAATAATTGTTATACTGAATTGTTTAGAAAAAATAATTAAAAACGTCCTGTATATGCTCAGTACAAAGCAACCATCCATTTCTTTTCTCCATGAATATTTTCAATCAATGTTTGGTTGAATTCACAGATGCAAAACCCCTGGATACAGAGATCAGATTGCATACTGCTTTGATAGGGGCCTAAATAGCGAGTGAGCATTAAATAAACAATAGCTATCATATTGCAGGGTAAACCTCTCAAAATTAGTGAGATAAATTATAGGAGTAAAACACTGACTCACACTAATTTAGAGTAACTGAAATGAAGAAGATCTTAATTATAAACTATTTTAATGCAGTTTGAGTTTATTTCAGTGAGTAGTCATGTCGTAACATAGTGGGACAAGAATGAACAAGTGAAGTGTAAGGAATGTGCAAAGTTGGATTTTCAGATTTCTAAAGTAGCACTTAATCAAGAACTTGACCCCATCAAAATATGCGTTTCATGCAAACACATGGAGAGTAATAAAATTATATTGGTAGTGAAGTTATTCTGGTCTTTTGCCTATTTCTCCCTCTACACATTTCTCTTGGATTTTCAGCTATTCTTATATATTTAATTTTCAGTAGTGTTTGACTCCCAGTCTAGATCTGTCTGCCCCTGGAAATGCAGCGCCATGTATTGCACTGCTGTCTCAATATCTCTATTTGCATATTTCATAGGCCCTCCAAACCTGACATCTCCAAACTAATCTTATTACCTCCATCTATTACAGTTTTCAAAAGAAAAACCTAGAAAATGTCCTTGACTCCTTGTTTTCATTTATTCTCCATTTGCACTTCATCACCAGGTTCAGCTGATGTCACCTTATTTTTCACATAATTCCTTATCTATTGTTACCAACCTAATCCAGTTCTTTATCATCCCTTACCTACCATAGTCTCCTAATTTGTCTCTATGCCTGACCTCTTGCCCCTCCACCAGCAATTTACATTTCTTTATATTTCTAATCGGTGCTCTTTTCAAAATAGATACATATGAATCAGACTCAGCAAACTTTTTTCTAAAGAGTCAGGTGGTAAATATTTTAGGCTTTGTAGTCATATAATTTCTGTCACAACTACTCAACTATATTAGTCCACTTTCATGCTGCTGATAAAGACATACCTGACATTGTATAATTTATAAAGAAAAAAGGTTTAATGGACTCATAGTTCCATGTGGCTGGGGAGGCCTCACAATCATGGTGGAGGGTGAAAGGCATGTCTTACATGGCAGTGGCAAGACAGAATGGCGGCAAAGTGAAAGAGCTTTCCCCTCATAAAACCATCAGATCTCATGAGACTTATTCACTACCACAAGAACAGTATGGAGAAAACCACCTCCATAATTCAAGTATGTGCCACCAGGTCCCTCCCACAACACATGGGAATTATGGGAGCTAAAATTAAGATGAAATTTTAGCTTAATTTTGGTTGGAGACAGAGCCAAACCATATTATTCCACTTCAGCCGCTCCCAAATCTCATTTCACATTTCAAAACCAATCATGCCCTCCCAACAGTTTCCCAAAATCTTAACTCATTTCAGTGTTAACCCAAAAGCCCACAGTCCAGAGTCTCATCCGAGACAAGGCAAGTCCCTTCTGCTTATGCGCCTGTAAAATCACAAGCAAATTAGTTACCTCCTAGATACAATGGGGTACAGACATTGGGTAAATACAGTTGTTCCAAATGGGAGAAATTGACCAAAACAAAGGGGCTACAGGGCCCATGCAAGTCTGAAAACCAGCTGGTTGGGCCAATCTTAAAGCTCCTAAATGATCTCCTTTGACTGCTGGTCTTGCATCCAGTTCATGCTGATGCAAGAGGTGGAGTCCGGGCCGGGCGTGGTGGCTCAAGCCTGTAATCCCAGCACTTTGGGAGGCCGAGACAGGCGGATCACAAGGTCAGGAGATCGAGACCATCCTGGCTAACCTGGTGAAACCCCGTCTCTACTAAAAAATACAAAAAACTAGCTGGGCGAGGTGGCGGGCGCCTGTAGTCCCAGCTACTCGGGAGGCTGAGGCAGGAGAATGGTGTAAACCCGGGAGGTGGAGCTTGTAGTGAGCTGAGATCCGGCCACTGCACTCCAGCCTGGGTGACAGAGCGAGACTCTGTCTCAAAGAAAAAAGAAAAAAAAAAAAGGTGGAGTCCCATAATCTTGGGCAGCCCCACCTGTGGTTTTGCAGGGTGCAGCCTCCCTCCTGTCTGCTTCCACAAGCTGGTGTTGAGTGTCCGGGGTTTGCTCAGATGCACGGTTCAGGCTATTGGTGGATCTACCATTCTGGGGTCTGGAGGATGGTGGCCTTCTTCTCACAGCTCCACTTGGCAATGCCCCAGTGGGGACTCTGTGGGGACACTCACTCCGCATTTCCCTGCTGCACTGCCCTAGCAGAAATTCTCCATGAGAGCCCTGTCCCTGCAGCATACTTCTGCCTGGATATCCAGGCATTTCCATACATCCTCTGAAATCTAGGAGGAGGTTTTCAAACCTCAGTTCTTGACTTCTGTGTACCTGCAGGCTCAACACCATGTGGAAGCTGCCAAGATTTGGAGCTTGTACCCTCTGAAGCCATGGCCCCAGCTGTAACCTGGCCCCTTTCAGCCAGAGTGGCTGGGACAGAAGGCACCAAGCCCCTAGGCTGCACACAGCAGGGGGACCCTGGGCTTGCCCAAGAAACCATTTTTTCCTCCTATTCCTCTGGACCTGTGGTGAGAGGGGCTGTCGTGAAAACCTCTGACATGCCCTGGAGACGTTTTCCTCAGTGTCTTGGTGATGAACATTTGGCTAACTGCTACTTAGGCAAATTTCTGCAGCTGGCTAGAATTTCTTCTCAGAAAATCGATTTTTCTTTTCTACTGCATCATCAAGTTGCATATTTTCTGAACTTTTATGCTCTGTTTTCCTTTTAAAACAGTATGCCTTTAACAGCACCCGAGGTACCTCTGAAATGCTTTGATGCCTGGAAATTTCATTCACCAGATACCCTAAATCATCTCCCTCAAATTCAAAGTTCCACAAATCTCTAGGGCAGGGCAAAATGTCACCAGTTTCTTTGCTGAAACATAGCAAGAGTGACTTTTACTCCAGTTGCCAAAAATTTCTCGTCTCCATCTGAGACCACTTCAGCTTGGATTTCATTGTCCATATCATTATCAGCATTTTGGTCAAAGTGATTCAACAAGTCTCTAGGCAGTTCCAAACTTTCCCACATTTTCCTCTGTTATTCTGAGCCCTCTGAACTCTTTCAACCTCTGCCTGTTACTCAGTTACAAAGTCGCTTTCACATTTTCAGGTATCTTTAGAGCAGCACCTCTCTCTACCAGTATCAATTTACTGTATTAGTCCATTTTCATGTTGCTGATAAAGGCATACACAAGACTGGGTATTTTATAAAGAAAAAGAGGGTTAATGGACTCAGTTTCATGTGGCTGGGGAGGCCTCACAATCATGGTGGAAGGTAAAAGGCATGTCTTACGTGGTGATGGCAAGAGAGAATGAGGGTGAAGTAAAAGGGGTTTTCCCTAGTAAAACCATCTGATCTCATGAGACTTATTCACTACCTTGAGAACAGTATGGGGAAACCACTCCATGATTCAATTAGGTGCCACCACATCCCTCCCACAACATGCATAAATTGTGGGAACAAGATGAGATTTGGGTGGGGACACAGGCAAACCAAATTATCAAGTCTGCTGTTGTAGCACAGAAGCAGCCATAGGCAATATGTAAATCAATAAGTATTGCCATTTTTCAAAAAGGGGTGGATGGTTCTATTTAGCCAGTGGGCTGGAGTGTTTCAACCCTTGTGCTAATGTATTGCTTAAATACAATGTATTAGTCCATTTTTATGCTGTGATAAAGACATACCCGAGACTGGGAAGAAAAAGAGGTTTAATGGACTTACGGTTCACATGGCTTGGGAGGCCTCACAATTATGGTGGAAGGCAAAGAGAAGCAAGTCACATCGTACATGGAAGGGGGCAGGCAAAGAAAAAGAGCTTGTGTATGGAAACTTCTATTTATAAAACCATCAGATATCATGAGACTTATTCACTATCACAAGAACAGCAGAAAAAAGACCTGCCCTGCTCCCATTATTCAATTACCTCCCACTGGGTCCGTCCCATGACACATGGGAATTGTGGGAGTTACAATTCAAGATGATATTTGGGTGGGGACACTGTCAAAATATATCATTCCACTCCTGGCCCCTCCCAAATCTCAGGTCTTCACATTTCAAAGCCAATCATACCTTTCCAACAGTCCCCCAAAGTCTTAATTCATTTCAACATGAACCCAGAAGTCCATGTCCAAAGTCTCATCTGCAACAAGGCAAATCCCTTCTGCCTATAAACCTGTAAAATCAAAAGCAAGCTAGTTATTCCTTGATACAATGAGGGTACAGGTATTGGGTAAATACAGTTTTTCCAAATGGGGGAAATTAGCCAAAACAAATGGGCTACAGGCCTCATGCAAGTCTGAAATCCAGTTGGACAGTGATCAAATCTTAAAGCTCTAAAATAATATCCTTTGACTCCCTGTCTCACATCAAGGTCACACTGATGCAAGAGGTGGGTTCCCATGGTCTTGGGCAGCTCTGTGCCTGTGGCTTTGTAGGGTACAGCCCCCCTCCTGGCTGCTTTCACAGGCTGGTGTTTAGTGTCTATGCTTTTTCAGGCACACAGTACAAGCTTTAGGTGGATCTACCGTTCTGGGATCTGGAGGATGGTGGCCCTCTTCTCACATCTCCACTGGGCAGTGCCCCAGTGGGTATTCTGTGTGGGGCTGCAACCCCACATTTCCCTTCCACACTGCGCTAGCACAGGTTCTTTATGAGTGCCTCATCCCTGCAGCAAACCTCTGCCTGGACACACAGGTGTTTGCATACATCCTGTGAAATCTAGGCAGAGGTTCCCAAACCTCAATTCTTGACTTCTGTGCGCCTGCAGACTCAACAATACATGGAAGCTGCCAAAGCTTAGGACTTGCACCCTCTGAAGCAACAGCCCGAGCTGTACCTCGGCCCCTTTTAGACATGGCTAGAGTGGCTGGGATGCAGGGCACCAAGTCCCTAGACTGCACATAGCAGGGGGGCCACGGGCCTGGCCCAGGAAACCACTTTTTCTTCCTACACCTTCTCCTCTGGGCTTGTGATGGAAGGGGCTGCCATGAAGGCCTCTGACATGCCCTGGAGACAATTTCCCCACTGTCTTGGTGAATAGCATTTGGTTTCCTGTTACTTATGCAAATTTCTGCAGCCAGCTTATTTTTTTCCTCAGAAAATGGGGTTTTCTTGTCTAATGCAATCAGGCTGGCAAATTCTCTGCACTTTTATGCTCTGTTTTCGTTTTAAAAAGTGAATGCTTTTAGCGGCACCCAAGTTGCCTCTTGAATGCTTTGCTGCTTAGAAATTTTATTCACCAGATACCCTAAATCACCTCCTTCAAGTTCAAAGTTCCACAAATCTCTAGAGCAGGGCAAAATGCTGCCAGTCTCTTGTACAAATAACAAGAATCACCTTTACTCAGTTCCCAAAGAGTTTCTCATCTCCATCTGAGACCACCTCAGACTAGATTTCATTGTCTACATCACTATCAGCATTTTGGTCAAAGCCATTTGACAAGTCTCTAGGCAGTTCCAAACTTTCCCACATGTTCCTGTCGTCTTCTGAGCACTCCAAACTGTTCCAACCTCTGCCTGTTACCTTGTTCCAAAGTTGCTTCCACATTTTCAGGTATCTTTACAGCAGCACCCCATTCTACTGGTAACAATTTACTGTATTAGTCCATTTTTGTGCCGCTGATAAAGATATACATGAGACTGAGTAATTTATAAAGAAAAAGAGGTTAAATGGACTCACAGCTCCACATGGTCGGGGAGGCCTCAGAATCATGGCAGAAGGCAAAGAGGAGCAAGTCATGTCTTACATGGATGGTGGCAGGCAAAGAGAGAGAGCTTGTGCAGAACTCCTCTTTATAAAACCATCAGCCTTATGAGACTTATTCACTATCATGAGAATAGCACAAGAAAGACCTGACCCCATTATTCAATTGCCCCCAACTGGGTCCCTCCCATGACTCATGGGAATTGTGGGAGTTACAATTCAAGATCAGATTTGGGTGGGAACACAGTCAACCCATACCATACACCAATGGTTTTCCAATTCTTTTGCATACAATTTATAATTCTTAACACGGTCCTTCAGTATCTGAGCTGAATACTCTACCCCTTCTGACTTCCCCATTTTCTTTTAATTTATTGAAACACCAAGAATTCCAATTTCTTAGAGCCTAACACATTTATTTAAAAACAGTTTTTTTTTTTTTCTATTTTTCAACTAAAGAGATGCTACCTAATTTTCCTTTTACTTCTTATAAGTCTTCTATTTTGCTCAAACCAATTTAGGTTTCTCTTGTACATTTTCACTTTCTGTAGAATTATGGTGGCCCATGCAGAGATAATGTTCTCCTTATAAATCTAAACATTTTTAGAAATCCATATTTTAAAAAAAGTTGCTTCTCTCTATTCCAACAGTATCTTCCCTCTGATTCCATACCCTTTAAAGCTCAGTTTTCACTTCCCAATAAGCAGGTGTTCTGATCCACCAAGTCAGTTTACCCCTTCTCTTTCTGGGATTGATTTATATATATTTTACTGCTGTTCCGTCTTTTCTTTATCTACATAGTCTCTTCCTGATTCTCCACTCTAACATGGGCTCTAGAGCTGGCTGTGCTTATTTGGAAAGTTTACATCCTGACTTACATATGAAGACCAATATCCACACATAACCTACTTTCATAAAGAGACCACACCTATTCCCCATCAAGGAAGAATCATTTCAAAACTCATATTGCATCCAGCATATAGTTCATATTCTCAGTTGAGGTCCAGTCCTTGCCACATGCCAAAAAAGCAAATTACATGCACCATTTAAAACTTAAGAGATAAAACAGGGTAAAATAAGAAGGAATAATGGGAAATTGAGGACTCATTGATTTACAGCAATTATTAAATTCATGTTAGACAGACTTACCAGACTTCTCACTCTTGCCATGAAGTTTTCCAGCTAGTTTTGCTCTGTGAAAGAAATTCTTGCCCACTGTCCCCTATAGTTGTTGGATTTGTGCAATCCCACCTTCTTTCCTTTCTATTTATTTATTTTTTGATCTGTTATTCTGCAATGTTGCAACTGTAGTGGACTTTGGGAGATACCCTTCCTGGATACTGCACAATTATTTTGCCTGTTTTATTTTTCCTTAAGGAAGTCAATAATTCTTGAGACTGAAAATATTATATATTTTAATCTTTCAAAATCATCTTTTCATAGACATCCTAGTAAAAAAGATATTAATGACAGAAATCAACTAATGTTGAAATTAGTTCCTCTGCTCCCCACCCCCAACACACACACACACACACACACACACACACGCACACACAAGTTAAGCAACATTTATCAAGCGGGAAGTTTGTCTCTTACAGCTGTCTGATTTTAGAAGTGGCTTCTAGTATAATTCAGAAAGCAATTAAGTCAGAAAAAGTAATCTTATGCTTAATGCAGCTATAGATATCACTTTTGTAATTGAACTGCAGGCAGATTAAAATTGGGATTTTTTAACCAAAGTTTTATGAAATACAAAATAAAATACATTTTATCTAACCTTTAAATACCCATTAATGAGAAAGATGATTTCTTTGGTACAAAGAAAAATATTTAACATAAATAATGATCAAAAATAAATATATGAGGATTTCCAGCTTTGCATCTTGTTACATCTGGTATTGCATACATATTGTTATACTTTGTTAATTATGTGATTGCGTTGTACTTTTTTAGAAGAATTATTAAGAAAATTATTTTGCAAAATTTTTACTAAAAATTGCTACTGTCTTGAGAATGAATATCTGAAGAGATTGTATTTATTCAATAATCCCATTTCCAAATGCAAAACCACTTCCTTCTTAGAAAAGTATCAGTAATTGGCCGGGCGCCGTGGCTCAAGCCTGTAATCCCAGCACTTTGGGAGGCCGAGACGGGCGGATCACGAGGTCAGGAGATCGAGACCATCCTGGCTAACACGGTGAAACCCCGTCTCTACTAAAAAAAATACAAAAAACTAGCCGGGCGAGGTGGCGGGCGCCTGTAGTCCCAGCTACTCGGGAGGCTGAGGCAGGAGAATGGCGTGAACCCGGGAGGCGGAGCTTGCAGTGAGCTGAGATCCGGCCACTGCACTCCAGCCCGGGCGGCAGAGCGAGACTCTGTCTCAAAAAAAAAAAAGAAAGAAAAGTATCAGTAATTACTAATTTTTTTTCTTTGAGACGGAGTCTTGCTCTGTCACTAGGCTAGAGTGCAATGGTGCGATCTTGGCTCACTGCAACCTCTGCCTCTTGGGTTCAAGTGATTCTCCTGCCTCAGCCTCCCATATAGCTGAGACTACAGGAGCACATGACCATGCCCAGCTAAGTTTTGTATTTTTAGTAGACACGGGGTTTCACCATGTCAGCCAGGATAGTCTCGATCTCTTGACCTAGTGATCCACCCGCTTCAGTCTCCCAAAGTGTTGGGATTACAGGCGTGAGTCACCGTGCCTGGCCTGATTTTTTAATAAGAGAATTTTGTAAGTAAAATAAATTAAAATGGTTTATGTATGTTGGAATGTAGGATATTAAATAAAGTTTATGGGAGTCTATCATTTTGAACCGAGTTCCTGCACCAGGCCCCAACAGACCAGATCAAACCAGAATGAATTCACTCATTCTAGGTGCCATGTAATCAAACTGAACTTTGAAATGAGAAATTAAAAAAAAAAAAAAAAAAACAGGAAAATCACAGCAAATAATCAGAAGGGTCCCAGTCAAGTTAAGCTGAGAAAAGAGTCCTCTCCATAATAAAAAAAAAAAGTCCTCTGCTTAAAATCCACTTATTTTTTGTTTCTGCTCTTTTCATCCTTTTCTATCTATAAAGCCTACCTCCTATGCTTGACTCATTGAACATTTTCTATTTTACAGATGGGATGCTGACCGGTTCATAAATTGCTAGTAAAAAACAATTCAATCATTAAACTAACTTCGCTGAGATTTTGTTATTTGATGAGGCAAACATTAATGTAATGAAAATTTATAAATTATTGTGACAGTCTCTGCTAATTGACTTAACGATATTCATTCTTTCGATTTTGCTTATGAAAAGAACCTTCTATTCACAGTTTGTGACCAAGTAAAACAAAGCAAAGCTACATTCCTAGTTTCCCTTCCAAATAAGATAAAGGTTCTAATGCTGGTATTCCTTTCCTGATAAGGAAACCATAAGGACCGTCTAGATATGCTCTCCTACCTCCAGCAACGCAGACAGGAGCTAATAGTGGGGCAGTCATCTTGTGGCCATGAGACTTTTATGAGAATGAGAGGCCTATACTAAGAATGGTGTTTTGGAAAGACAGAAGGTGTCTGGGGCATAAAGGACATTGTGAAGCTACTGATCCAGCTCTGATCTACTAATCTTTGGATTTCATGTCAGACAAAAATAATTTTTTATTTGATTAAGACACTGTAAAGAAATTTCAATTAATGTAGTAAATCACCAGTCCTGTCTGAAAAACCATTTAATGAAAAAGTCTTATAGCAAAACTTTTTAATGGCAGACAATGACTTATCTCTTAGATAGTATAGGTCCTGAATACATTCTTGCAGAGTGATCAGTTATAAAAAACTCTGAATGTTATATTTGTACATAAACACAAAAGGAGTCTATGCATTATTTTACAGAATACTTTCTACCTCATAATGCTAAAAGTTCTAGACATGTTGTAAATGTGTATTCAGATTAATTAGAAAATAAGTTTTATTACAAATATGACCACATATCCTGAGTGTTTTTGTTTTACAGATAGCATAGATCCAACCACTGCTGTGGGTAGTCAGATTTATTACAAAATAGTTGACAAAACCCTCATTATGTGTATGGCCCTGACCCTAAAATGGAGTTTCTTGTGCTTTCCATGTTTGGAGGCATACAGTGGTACAAAATTAATTGTCAAGTGAACAATTTATTTTATAATGCTACAAAAATGATAATGCCTACTGACAGATGGATAAAATGCATTTGCAACAAATTTGAAAAGATGAAGGAGCTTTTTGATGAAGCTCTTTAATTATTTATGGCTGTCTTTCATTCTTTTCTTTCAAAACAGAATTTTTAGCTAATTCTTTGGTCTATCTTAAAGCACACCTGGCCACCTGCATCTCAGCTGCTTTGAGAGTCTGTTCTGTTATCAGTGATGTAACGCTTGAGTGGTTAAGTTTAGGAAATGTTTGGCTTAGATAATGGCAGCTATGGGCAGGATGCCAGGCAGACCAGATAATCAAATGGGTTTTTTTTATAGGTTCCATGTATCAGACAGGTGGAGATAAATCAGTTCTACTTGAATTTGCAAAAATTCTCTTTAGTCTTACTTAAACATGGTTTTGTTACATGATGGAGAGTGCCAGAAAAGTCTGTTTCCAGTGAAATAACTGAAAGCTAAACATCTGTAGAAAGACAGTTACATTTGAACCACTGATGTGAACTTACCAAATTATGAGATATGAATAAAGTCATCTAAAGTTATCTATGTATAGGATAGTAATACAGACAATCATGCATTTCCAAATGAATGTGTCATAGGTAGTGCATTAACAACAATGAACACCTTATGAGATATTTGAGAAATATTTAGTCCCCGGAGGCTTTGCGGTCACAGTTGGTGCATCCCTCTCTTATAACTTTAGTTTTTCTGTTTTGCTTTCTTCTGCCAGTTGCGTACTCCATCTTCTCTACACAGCATTCCTTCTAAAAAATTCCCTAGGTTTTGCCTTCATTAGCAATATGTTCAGTTACATAATCCTTTCCTTCAGATGCCCTTACAACCAGAGGAGTGTGCCACCCAGTTTTTGCCAAATGAGAGAGAAGTTGACAGTGACACAGGAAGTCATTCTGATATAGGTCCCACTCGTCCCTGTTTTCTCTCTACTATGTTTTTCCCTCTGTGGATAATTGATTCTAGTTGAAATATACAGCAGTCATCTTATAATTGTAAGGTCAGAAGTATGAGAAGAACATGCTAAGTAATTCAAAGAATATGAAAAGAACATAGGTCTTTGACAGCAACACTAGCTATTTACTTCCCGATTAGTGAGGAAAAAAAAAAACCTTATTTATTTTGTGTGTTGTTTAAGCCCTTGAAATCTACTTCCATTACTTGCAGCTGAACCTACTAACTGATGTCATTGTATGGTTACTGTAAATATGTCTGCGTTGTATACATGTGGGCAACAGCTTTATCTTATTGATATTCAGGTGCCTAGTACTCAGTGCCTTGTGTATCACACTGTAAGTAAATACTCAGTGACTGTTGAATGTGTAAGCAGGATTTTCTTATATCTTGGGAGCTGAAATCACCTGATACACAGATATTCTTAACCTCATGGACAATAAATCTAGATCTCAAAAGACAGCCTTCATTCAAACAAATAATTTAAGCCATAAGGACCATTTCTTCTTTAGCTAGGCCAATTATCTATAAAGCTATAAAGGATAATATCGTGAAATCTAGTTGACAGTGAGGATGGGGAAATCTGTGTTCCTTATTAAGTAGCAATTTTTGCTAACAAGAGAAGACAGAATAAACAGGCTCATGGTTCTGTTATTACAAAAATTTTCAGTAATTGAAATGTGTTGCTTCTTCTTAGGTCTAAGGAAATTAATATCTAGGTCTAGATTTGAGATCAATATCTCACATCACCAGTAGAACTCTCTCTCTCTAGCCCCACCTCTCTTTTTCTCTTCTTCCCTCTTTTTGCATATATGTGTATGTGTGTGTGTATCACATTGAATATTAAGCACACTCAACTTTCTTTTGAATGGACTTCAGTTTGCAGCAATAATCACATTCTGAGAATCCAACCAATTGAATCAGCAAAAAATGGTAAGGCAAATTATGTCTTCCAAACTCACAGGAAACATAACTCAACCACAATAGAATCAATGATAGTAGCATATTTTAAAACATGGTGTATGGATGTCAGATAAGAAAACTGGAAGGCATACAACATTTTCAAGAGAATGGTATCTGGTCTGGAAGAACATGAGCAATTCTATCAGTGAAGTGATTCTGTATTACTTCATGTCTAAGATGCTTTTAATTGTAAATGCACCATTATGTTATGTATTATTAAGAAATAAAGTGTGTGGCCGGGCGCGGTGGCTCAAGCCTGTAATCCCAGCACTTTGGGAGGCCGAGACGGGCGGATCACGAGGTCAGGAGATCGAGATCATCCTGGCTA
>NW_012118599.1:7989581-8007887 GCF_000951035.1 Colobus angolensis palliatus
GAAAAAAAGTTTTATGTTATACTCATTGACGGAGCCTTTTTATATGTATTTAGACATAAGTTTTGTCACCCATCCCTATCATGCTTACCTAAGAAGGAAAATATAGATGAAATAAATTGGTTTACAAAATCCTAGCCTTGTTCTTATTTATAATTCAATCCTTCTGATCACTTACCAACTTAGAGCCATCGGTTTTCATACTTTTTTCTGAATCATCAAAAATGTTCCACTATCATTTCTGGAGAGTCTTCATGAGAACTTTAACCTGGTGTTTTTCAATGGCTGCTCCACCTTTGTTCCTAGGGTTCTCTTCCTATCTACTGTCGCCCATTCTGTTAGTTTGGTTGCTGCTTAGTTGGTGATACCATAAGTTGTCAGACAATGAAACTAAATCATGATTGCCACCTGGTCAGCCACAGTTGTAGACGGAAGAAATTGTAGGATACTTAAATGAACTCAAGTGTAGAGCTAAAGAAATTCTCAAAATTCAGAATAAAACTAACAAAACGGTGACTATAAATAGATGTTTCAGAGACACAGAAGATAAAATGAGATGGTAATATATTTATGTGATTACAATATAAAAAGTCAAAAATAACATGATTAGAGGAGTATGTATTTAGCAAAATTATATTTTAAGATAATGTGAAATAAGGCTTTTTTTTTAAAAAGTGCAAACTTAGGTTACCGCAAACTGACTTTCAGAAAAGAAAATTCTAAAGAATATACTTTCAAGAAAAAGGAAATTTTCCCAAATCAGGGTTTGGAACATAAGACAGAATGGTGAGCAAAGAAAATTGGTAAACATTAGAGGTGAATTAAACATTGTTTATATAAAATAATGATTATCAATAATATCTAAGTTAAATGCTAAGGATGGGGTTAAGATGTGGATTTAATTATGTTAAATTGGCATGGGCAAATTTTAAGTTCAAACATTAAAATGAAATAGAATTCTAACAAACTGAAGTGCAAAAGATTCAAAACAATTTTTAAATGAAAAATAATTTTAGGCTGTCTGTAATAGCTTATACCTGTAATCCCAGCACTTTGGGAATTTGACATAGGAAAATCACTTTATCCCAGGAGTTTGAGAACAGCCTGGGAAGCACAGCAAAACCCCGTCTCAACTAAAAACAACAACAAATTACCTGGGCATGGTGGTGCACACATGTAGTTCTAGCTACTCAGAAAGCTGAGGTTGGAGGGTCATTTGAACACAAGAATTTGAGGCTATAGGTAGCCATGATCATGCCACTGCACTTTAGCTTGGGTGACTGAGCAAGACTCCATCTCTAAAAAGAAAAACATAATTTTAAAAAATAACATAAAGTGTGACACAAATACAGTCATAAGATGGTAGAAATGGTGCCAATATAGTAATAGTAATAATAATATCATTCTACTAAACCCACCAGGTATAAAATGGAAATTTTCCAGGTAGATTTTTAATACTAATCACCACCACCATCAACAAAATATCCTGTGATAATATAGGTCACAATGGGTTACAAAGAAGAGATTTATAGCACACATCATCAGCCCTGTAAGCTCTGAAGGGCTAATGGAGTCAATATCTCAGCACAGTGGTTGACTCACCCACCCACAGTACACACAGTACACTAGAAAGCACACTGACGGGGGAACTTTGGTACACCAACAGGCTGGAGATCACCTGATAGTCATGACTGGGAAAAGAATAGAAATTCATTTTATGTGATGTCAATGGTTGATTTTAGCAAATCATCTAAAAATAAATATTTCATGGGATCTTAGAATTGTAAGGGTTCTGAAAGATCATCTATCTATTCTAATCTTTCAGTTTCATAGAAGACACTAAGACCCTATGCCCAATTAAGCAATTTTCCTTCCTGAATTTGATGAACAAATAAAAGATATGCAGATAATGAATCAAGAATTAATCACACCTTTTTATTATTAGACTCAATCCCAAGGAAAAATATGAGGGTGATAAAAGTATGTTTTTTTCTAAACTAATGCAAAATAATAATTCTATCCATTTTCAAGAAGCCATCCATTCAGCAGGGCTGCTCAAGAAACAGGGAAACAGGAGGGAGAATATACCTAGATATACAGAATAATGGAATGATCTCTGATTATTCATAATAAAAGGAAGATGAGGAAGGTAATTCCTTTAAATTCCTTTACTTGGTAATTGTTTTACTTGGACACTGTATGCTGTTGTTGTGTCAGGTGAAGTCAACATGACAACCCAGTATAGTATTATTCTTACCATTTTAAAGACTAGGAAACCAAGTTTCAAGCTAGGTTACATTAATTGTTCATTATTTAGCCATTTGTACTTTATTTAGCTAATACATGCTGAAGATGTAATTAAAACACAGACTTCCCTGACTTCAAAACTCATGCTGGCTTCACAGATGACACGCCAATCCAACTCTGCTTACTTTATAATTTTTCCTGGAGTTTAATTAATAACAATAGTAACAAAATGCTTGTTAACCTATTAATACTATGTTTGTTAGTAGCTAAATTTATGTAGTCTTCATTATGTGAAGTATAAAAGAGCCCTGACAAAGAAGATATTTAAGGAATGTAATTGTATCAGACAAGAGCCTTTCAGGGAATAAATGGCACACTCAAGTGGGGTAATTAAAAGTTAATAAAGGTTTTAGTCGGGGTAAGAAAAGAAAATTAGAGGGATAAAAAACATCCCTGATAGTAAGAGAGGGAGTTAACACCTCCATGCCTGTGGAAATTGGGTGAAGGAGCTCAGTCCCCAAAAGACAAACATAAGAAAGAAAACCATAAGAAAGTCACCAATAGGAGTTCTGGTTGTGGCTAAGGGAATCACAATTTGTGTCTTAGCAGGGAAGATGCTGGAGAAATTAATACCCCGACTCTTCTTCTGACCTCTGACCTTCTGCCAGTGCCTCTCATTGTCTGACCCTAAAAAAAGGTAGAAGGCAAAGGAACCTGATGACCAAGTCCACACTTGACAGCTTCGCGGGCAGAGATTAAGGTGGAAATGTTAGATGCAATTAAAATCTAAGTGCAAGCCAGAGAGAATTTAACCACAGTTAGTAATTAGGCTGGTTTACTTTGTTAGACTCAGATACATGAGATCTATTATTACTTACTATACCAATTATATTTGCAAGGGATTAAAGAGAAAATTTTCAGGCCAGGAGAATATTTCTGTAGAAATAAGGTTTTCGTTTTACATGAACTATAATTTTAGAACAAAATTCAAATTTACAAATTTATTTTACTCATAAGGCAAACATTAGCTTGTAGTTTACTTACGAAAATATTTACAAGGCTTAAAAGTTTACTTATTTTTTTCTTTCTCATGGAAAACTACTGAAAGTTTGTAAGAATCTGGGAAGAAGCTATATTCTAGTTCACTCAAAAAATAAAAATATATTTTCCTACTTAAGATACAAATTAATATATTATACATGAAAATAAAGAAAACCCATATTATATATTTTCGCCATTGTTTTCTCTTCTGTTGTTGTGACTCTGACTACTTCTTAGTCTCCAATACTATGATGCAAAAATTTAACCCTTCAGAGAATGAATTTATCCTCTACTTCTCCATCTTTCACCAACTGTTTTTGTTTAGAAAAAAAGTGCAGCTTGTTGCCAGTGTTCATTTAATTTTACAAAAACGTGTTCCTGAGATTGAAGCAAATCTGACTGATTTTCAATATGAAAATAAATTAGAAAAACTGCTTTTGGAGTTATTTCTAAACAAAACTTGTCTCTAACCCTAATGTAATAGAAATGTATATGATAATCAGTATTTAATAATTTTTTATGTGTGTGTAGTAAATTTTAAAGCATGGAACAGCCAGGGAGGGTGGTTCATGCCTATCATCCTAGCACTTTGCACTTTGGGAGGCTGAGGTGGGCAGATCACTTGAGATCAGGAGTTCAAAACCAGCCTGGCCAACATGATGAAACCACATCTCTACTAAAAGTACAAAAAAAAAAAATTAGCCTGGTGTGGTAGCCAGCGCCTGTAATCCCAGCTACTTGGGATGCTGAGGCAGGAGAATTGCTTGATCCTGGGAGGTGGAGGTTGCAGTGATCCTTGATCGCGCCATTGCACTCCAACCTGAATGACAGAGCAAAACTCTGTCTCAGTAATAATAATAGTAATAATAAATAAATACATAAAAAAATAATAAAGCACAGAACAACACAAAGAGAAATATCACATCCTGCACAAAAATATCGCACTTCTCTCCAGATCTTCTTGCCATCCTTGTTGTTGTGCAAGCAGCAAACTTTGCAGCCACCAGTTCCAGACAGGCAAAAAGGTGTGACATCATCACAGCACAGATGACCTCAAAGATGCTGCCGCCATGGTTTGTGGTGCTTTTCCAGCATTCTTTCAATCAACATCAGTCTGAAGTTGACATGGTTAATTGTGTGCTCAGAATTGTCTTTCTTGAACAGGATGCAGGAGTTCAGCACTGTAATGTTTAGAATGGGGAGAAAGAATTATACCAAACCTTGTGCCTTTGTGCTTAGTTGGATACGTGATCAGTCTAGTCCACTGCTCTCATATTCTTGTTATAATCCACCATGGCACATAGCTTCTTAGTCTTCTTTCCATTTCTGCTGTCCACTTCAATCAAAGAATCACTGTGGAATGTCAACAACTTGTCACCTCCTTCTTGTCACAGCATTTCAGTGCAATAAGTTCACCGCAGAATTAACATCATGCATAGGAATGTTAATTTTTCTAGGACTTGATGTTTTCAGTGATCGAGATTTACTATATTTTGTAAATGGAAATACCACTACTAAAAACAGAATGCTACGAATAGAATGATGTCTTTTGTTTCCAAAGAGGATATACTAGAGTGATGCTGAAATAATAATAAAGTAATATTAAAAGCAAACTTTGAAAGTAAGGTTAGGACTGAAATCTATGAGTTATGGTAAGGTAAATGCTGCAGCTGTAAGCACCACTGGAGATTATTGTTGGGGCAAAAGGGAAATGGGAAGTTCAGGAAGTTCATCTTTGATGATCAAATCAAGGTATAATTGAGGGAGGAGAAAAAAAGAGAAACTGAGCCTAAGAACTACACATTCTCTTAGAATTCAAACTTAGGATTCTGAGGCCAGATTGGATTGCATTTGACTAGTCTGGTGGTTTCATAGTTTGGAATCTAAATGCCCTTAGACATGTATACATTTTTCAGTTTGTCATGGTGCTAATTTAATAAGACTTCTTGTTGTCTTATTATATACATTTCACCTATAAATTTTGGTTCTATATTTTATATTACAAATCTGCTTCTCATTCTAAGAGTCCTTTCATAAAATTTAAAGATTTAAAAAAAATGATAGTGTCATCTAGTTTCTTCATGTAGGAGTAGCCCAATTCCTCTCAGGTTTTCCTTCCTAAGACTAAATAATCCTGGACATAGCACGGCAACAAACAGAGAAATACTCTGAAAGGTGGAAAGTCAGGCAGTCTGGGGAACTTGAGACTGAAAGATTGTCATGGAAGTGAGTTCTCTGGTTTTAATTCCCCACCTAACCTAGACAGGGTGTCAGAAAAGCCTCTAAAAGGGAACTACCAAGAGATAAAGAAAAAAAATCTCCAAGTAAATGCTTGTTTCTCCTAGCCAAAGAGTCGGGACCAGGATAGCCAAAAATAAAAAATGTTTTATATAATGCCTGCCCTATTTCAGACAAACACTTATGGTAAAAGTGCATCTTACTCCTTGTGGTTTTAGCATGGCTGAGTAGAAACTTGATTTCCCACCTAACCCCTCTGGCCACAAGAACATACATGTATTCTTTTATTCATTTATTCATAACCTCTTTCTCTAAGATTTTTCAGTTAATGTAAGTTTTTGGATAGAGAAATCATTTAGACACACTTGGATTTAATATAATCTTTTTTATTTTACTTCATATATTGAGACTCCCTAGGGGAAACAAACAGTAAAAAACTATGTGTCTCACCTCTTTAAACTGTAGTTATATGTCCCATTCTTAATCTAGTTGACTAGCTTATTTATTTATCTTTAAATCAATTCAATTCCAAATGTGTTTTGTTTTGCTCAGCACAAATTCTTCTGACTTGATCTTTTAATCTCATCTCTACAATTTCTGTTTATTTCAAGATTTTGCTTGTCCTTTACTTACTTTATTTTTAATCTTTAATTTTAATCATGATTTTTCTGGATCTGAAAGTGGCTTGGTATATGCTTTCATGAGATTTAGCCTTTCTATTGCAGTTAAATTCTTACATTTATGTAAATTCTTACATAAAATACATTTTATTGTTTTTTGATTTACCATATCAGTAAAATAATACAATTTGTTATAATTATTAAGCTGCATACCAATTAGCTACACTCATGCAAGATGTAAGTGTGGACACTGGAGTCTGTGAGGGCAGAACACCCTGCTTGCCCCCTCAACTGCTCCCAAGTGGATTTTATCAATTCCCACAAGATGGCGATGCCTTCTACCATGGGATGACCCTTGCCAGGTGCCAGCATCTTGCTCTTAGACTTCTCAGCCTCTAGAAACATGAACCAAATAAACTTCTGTTTTTTTTAATATATTACCCAGTCGGTGGTATTTTTTTACAGCAGCAGAAAACGGGCTAAGACAGACACTCTGGCCAATGTTGAAACAACAGGATCCTCTGACTGTTTCACACCTAGCATAAGAACTAGCTTGTTACCATGGCAATTAAATTTCAACATATGTTTAGGAGGGGACATGTAAATCATAGCAACGTCCCTGTGTTTTGATTTACACTGCTTCTTTAATTTATGTTAGGTGCATTTGGGGTACCCTTTTCTCTTTTTAAATGTTTTACAGGAAAAATATTGCTTATTAATGATATTTTCTTGGAGAAAGGTTTGACCATTGATGATAATATTAGTCACTTGAGAATTTCTTTATGTTTTTCAAGTACTTTCACATCTGAGTTTTCCTCAGCTTTCAAATCTGTTTCTAGATTGCTAATTCAATTAAATACAATTATTACATTCTGGGAGAATAGGTGCACTAAGGATGTTTGAAGTGTTTATGAGACTGAAACCTAAAAATCATGATTTTTGGGTTCTGAGATTCACTAGAAGATTGGCAGATATAAATTAATGACAGAAGAATATGTGATTATAGTTATTAAATCTACAAAGCTAATATAGAAAAGAAACAATATGAGTGATGCTGATATTAAATCATCTTGGTTAATAGGAAGGAGTTTGATTTTCTTTCTTTGCAGGCATTAATGAAAGAGGCATGATGAAAGAAATAGAAGTTGGCATCCACAGAAATATTGATTCTGACCCTAACTGTCCTTTCTTGATGTTCCATAGTGGTTTCAAGTTTTTAAACTGAATGCTTGGGCTTTAGAATTTTAACTTCAGGATTTGTATTCGTCCATTTTCACACTAATGATAAAGACATACCAAAGACTGGACAATTATACAAAAGAAAGAGGTTTATTGGACTTACAGTTCCACATGGCTGGGGAGTCCTCACAATCATTTCAGAAGGCAAGGAGGAGCAAGTCACGTCTTACGTGGATGGCTGCAGGGAAAGAGAGAGCTCGTGCAGAGAAACTCTCATTTTTAAAGCTGTCAGTTCTGAGACCCATTCACTATCACAAGAACAGCATGGGAAATATCTGCCCCCATGATTCAATCATGTCCCTCTTTGTCCCTTCCACAACACGTGGGAATTGTTGGAACTACAAAATGAGATTTGGGTGGGGACACAGAGTCAAACTATATCAGATTTGGACTATGATATCCATTTTTAATTTTCAGCCCTGGGTTCCTCTGTTGCCTCTTTATAATTTCCTTGAAGGTATTTCAAAAAATTTCAAAGGGTGGTAAATCTTCCCACATAGTATACAGCCATTCATTCAGTCACTCATTCAGCTAATCAACACAGGCTTATTGAGCACCTAGAAAATATTAGACATTGTGATATAAAATGGGGATACAACAAAATATTTGAGTATCTCATACTCTTTTAGAGAAATTTGCAATCTAATACATTCAACTTTTTATATTTTGGCTTCCTAAATTATTAAAAAATCAAATAGTTTCATCATCATTTCTGACATTCTCTCCTAAATGAAAGAAGCTACCACCTCCCTTGCATTAGATCCCCTTACTTACCAAATTTACTTCCAATAAGCTTATCAAGAGGTTTTCAGCAAGCATTAGCCAGCTTAACATATACACATTAAATAACCCCCTCCCCCCAATATAATCACCTAATATGAAAAGTAAAGAAAAAATAAGATATGAATGCTTTGGAAATGTGACTATATTTGTGGTAGTGATGGCATTAGAGGAGCCAACATTACTGACAGGAAAATTAATTACTGGCTGCCACAGAATTCTGAAGGCTGACACTGTTCTTTTTTCCTTTGAGAAATAAATTGTGCAATTACAGTTCTGGAAAAAAAAATTATTAGAATGTATTGGCAGCATTGATTTAAAATGTCGTACACTGCAAATAAAGTATGTCAATAAATACAGATACACAAAACTCAAATTTAGTTTAAATAAAAATACCATTATATATTTTATTTTTTATATGACCCGAAAATCCAAGTTATAGAGAAGAAAATACCCAGTACAAGTTGAGGAATTATTCCCTCTACAAGACATAAAACATAGTTTTTGTTTCCTGGAGGGTTTCAATTCAGTGCTAGGCCCTGAACTGTGCAGAAGGGATCAAAACTGTTTTGCTACCTATTTGGGAATCAAGACTATTTGCAACTGCAAGCAACAGTACTAATGATTTAAGTCTTTGGCCTCCAGATATTTCATTGCCGGAAAAATACAATTTTTCTTTTCTGGGGAGTTTTAATTCAGCAGTAGTCCCTGAACTGTGCAGAAGCCAAATTTAGGGATTAAAACTGTATTTATACCTATTTGGGGATCAGTATTATTTGCAAC
Organism: Colobus angolensis palliatus; assembly: GCF_000951035.1. NCBI lineage: Eukaryota > Metazoa > Chordata > Mammalia > Primates > Cercopithecidae > Colobus > Colobus angolensis. The sequence goes on from NW_012118599.1 coordinate 7,998,527, forward strand.
TTCAAGCAACAATACTAATGATATAAGTCTTTGGCCTCCAGATATCTCACTGCGGGAGTCAGGGTAGAGATGACTAAGAGACAATAGAGAATCTTGCCCCCACTGACCCCAATATCCCTGGAAAGAAAGCTGTTCTGTGAAGCAGAATGACCCTGAATTTATTCACCATGAATTTCCAGTCTGTTAATTTGCTGTAAGGGAAATTCTTCTGAGTTAAATTAATGAAAATTTTTATACCAAGAATTTGTAACAGATGGCCATGCTGTGAAATTGCTTTCATTCGGCCCCACAGACACAGGTTAGACTTGTTGAAACAACTAGGCTTATGAAAATGTGAGGAAATTTATATAACTCAACTATATAAAGAGCAAAGAGCTGTAATCCCAACATAAAGCTATCATTTCCCAACTAGTGGTATGTGTTATATAAAATGTATTATGTAATACATCATGTTATATAATGTGTGTCGTGGTACATAAAATGAGGTCATCAGAGCAAATACTTTGAGAAAGCACTGATTTAAACAAAATTAAATGTGCTATTTAATTGCAAGACTTCTTGGAAAATTTGCAGTCACAATTGGTTCCATGTCTCTGCCATTAAAAGAAGCATATTAACCATCTTTCTCAATAATTGCTAAGCTCACGCAGAACCCTTTTGCCCTATTTTTTCCCTTCCATATCAGATGAATCCTAAATTGCGATTAATTCTAAAATTAATTGCAGAAGCTAAACTGATCTCATAAACCGTCACATTTCTTATTTTGAAGATAAAGAAATGGCAGAAAGGAGAGATATGTTGATTTATCAAATGTCACAGTTGACATAATATGTATGCATGCCTTCGTAGATTGGGTTTTTATAAAAAGGAACGTGAAAAATATTGAAACATCAATCCTATGAAAATTCTATTCTGTTATGTTGAATAAAGCGTAAAAATTGGAATAAGTGACCGTTACCTATTAATTTAATAGACAACATATAATACATATAGATTATTATTTTATGTTGAACTAAATTATGTCACTTAATTTCATTACTGTGTTCATTTTTTAGCAGCTAAAACATGTAGAAAAAAAGAAAATTATCAGATCTTACAGTGATTTCCAGGTTTCTTGAAATATTGTACAAGTATAGCTTAGCACAAGTAAGATGTATATAAAAATATACATGGATGTTTTATCTTCCATTGAGCAACTATAAATTTTTCTTTGTTAAGGTGGACGAGTTGCTAGGGAGAGATGGTATTGAGGGAGATAAACAGGTGAGAGGAAGCCACACAACAAAGATTTTCAGGCCTGCAGATCCTTCTTTCTTTTTCAGTGGTTCATGGGAAAGATGATGATAGCTTGGAATTTAGAAGTAGTGATGGAGATGGGGAAGAGTAAACAGATTAAGAGATAATTAGGAGATAATACCTTCAAGACAGGTGTGATGAGTTTGATATGAAAAATGGGTAGCATAAAACCACTTGATTACTCTATTTTTGAGGCTGTGGAACTAGAGAAATCACTGTGCCATTTACTGAAATAGTAAAGGAGAGAAGATGGTGAGACTGCAAAAAAACAATTATAGGTCCTGTTTAGAACATGCAGAGTTGGAGATGCCTTTGAGTATATGGGAGAAAACACCAACCTAGATTTGGAGTTCAAATGGGAGTCCTAAGCTAGAAATACATATTTGGAAATCATACAGGTAGAGAAAGTATTTGGGGTTATGGGTGTGAATGAGAATGCCCAAGGAGAATACTCTGGAAAAATAAGAGGCCCTAGAACTCAACCTTGGATGTCTACACAATTAATGTTTTAGAAGAGAAGGATGAACCTAAAACAAAGAAAATGGAAACATGAAAGGAAAATCATGAGTGTCAGAACATAGAAACTAATGAAAAAGACTCTTACAAAAATAAGTATTTAACAATATTGAATGATGCTGATAAAGAAATGATTTAGGATGCGAATTAACAAAGGGTCTTTAAAATTACATAAAGCTCAGGCAAACTATAAACTATAAGCAAAGAACCAGGGAGATCTCTTGACACAAAACTAGGATAAAATCGTAAAACTCTCTTTTTATTCTGAAAGAAATCTTCCAAGTTCACATTTAGCATGCAATAAAAACTTTTCTCCTTATCTGGTGATAATATAATGGTAAAACCAAAAACCAAAATGTAAATTTTAAAAATTGTTAAATTGTAGCTCAATGTTTATTTTAAAAGGTGTTTCTTTTTTTTTTTTTTGAGACGGAGTCTTGCTCTGTCCCCCAGGCTGGAGTGCAGTGGCCGGATCTCAGCTCACTGCAAGCTCCGCCTCCCGGGTTCACGCCATTCTCCTGCCTCAGCCTCCGGAGTAGCTGGGACTACAGGCGCCCGCCACCTTGCCCGGCTAGTTTTTTTGTATTTTTTTTTTGTTTAGTAGAGACGGGGTTTCACCGTGTTAGCCAGGATGGTCTCGATCTCCTGACCTTGTGATCCGCCCGTCTCGGCCTCCCAAAGTGCTGTGATTACAGGCTTGAGCCACCGCGCCCGGCCTAAAAGGTGTTTCAATAACATTTTCTAATTCGCTGTTCAAGATCTGCTATGTTAATACGCTTTTTTTTTTTTTTTTAGCAAAAGAATAAAAGCTTTTCCATTCCTAATGACTTTCATCAAATCTGAGTCTCAAGTCACTATCTGTTACATGGGAACAGTATATTGCAGGTTCTGACCTTGAGCTTTGAATATTAAATCATCCAACTGAAAAATCTGAAATAGAGGTAATTTTTAACAGGAAGAGTGATTAAACATGGACAAAATTCACTCTGTAGCTAGTTGTAGAGGAAGTGAATCTGGCAGAACATTTCAGTCATTGTGAAGATTGGTGTAACTTAGAGGCTGAGTCTTCTAAAAAGAAGTTAAAAAGGCTGCTAAATTTGTTTTTCCTTTAGAAATTTCTGAGTTTTGAATTTTCTCTTAATTATAATGCTAGATTTCCTTAGTTTGTCAGTTGCGGTCAGGAAGTCAGCCAATCAAAATGTTTTTTCATCATTGAGGGAAATGACAAATATGTCAAATGACCATATCAAGACTGAAATAAACTTTACAATCTAAAAACTAACAGCCTGGGATAATCCCTCATTAGAAGGATGATGGCAAATAATAACAGAATTCGAAAGCTGATAGAAATGCAGGGAGGAGGATCCTATCTACCACCAATAGCGATTATTAAAAAATAATTTGAATTCCACAATGCAAGTAGTAGAATATGAGCATAAACATCATTGTAGTAAAGAAGAATGCTTTATAAGCAGATTTATGAAGTCAGCAAGGAATGAAAGAATGTTAAAAAAGACCAGAAAAATACAGTGTCTGAAATCTAACTTTGGTAGGTCAGTACTTAATATTTAATATTAGCAAGACTTTTCCCTAACCCTAACTCTGAAGTTATTCTAGCCTATGAAAGTTATTTCTAAAAAATAATTAAATATGTAAAATGAAGCAGTTAGAGATCAGCCTGGGCAACATAGTAAGACTGCGTCTCTACAAAAAAAAAAAAATACAATAAAATAAATTAGCTAGGTATAGTGGTGCACCCCTGTAGTCCCAGTTGCTTTGGGAGGCTGACTTAGGAGGATCACTTGAGCACAGGAGTTCAAAGCTGAACTGAGCTATGACTGCACCACTGTACTCCAGCCTGGGCGACCGAGCAAGACTTTGTCTCAATCAATCAATCAATCAATCAATATGTAAAATAAAATAAAATGAGCAATGACTACATTAAACCCAGAAGGCAAGATGGTAAGAATGCTACTTCTTGATTGATTATGGGAAACACTCCAGGATGATAGAGGGGTGACAACTCTGGCAAGATGGGTAAAGTCCTCACTGGCTCACTTGTGTTAGGTCTTTAGCAGAACAACAAAGGTGAGGAGGGATCCTCTGCCTCTCTTATTACTGCCTCCCTCAGTTTTGAGTTGATGGCCTAGCACTGCCCTACCCTGCAGGAACAGGCCCCATTCATTCTAATTCAGAATCTACCGTAAATCTAGGGATTCTAGTAGTTCAGGGTTTCTCAACCTTAGCACTATGGACATTTTGAGCTGAAATATTCTTCATTATGGGGCTGTCTAGAGCATTGCAGAGTGTTTAGCAACATCCCTACACTCTAGCCGCTATATCCTAAATAAAAACTCAAAATATCTCCAGATATTTACAAATGTCTTTTGGGAAGCAAAATCATCATTTTTTAAGGACTGTGGCACTTAAATGAGAAGCAGCATTTGAGGTACCAGGAAAATTGTACTCTCCCAAGGAATTTGCAGATTCAGTCACACCTTCCCACAGTTCTGTATAAGAACCCATTGAAAGCAAATGTATAAAAAGGGCCATTGGGATGTTTGGCCATTACTTTGCTTCTTCCTCAGTTACTAAGCTGTTTTGGACCTGTTTCTGACTAATTTTCCTATGATATACTCAGGAAAATAGGGATGTTTTGTGTTGAGAAAGATATTTATTAAAAAGAAATCATAGAGAAACTCATATAACTGTATTACCAAAACTGTATTTAGTTTTATTAATTCTTTCTGATAGCAAGGTTACTTCAAAACTGAGAGTGGAGTAAATTTAAATTGTGTAAAGCTGTAAACCAAATACAGTTTATTTCATTTAGTGTACAAAGTAACTGGAACTAGCTTACCACTAGGGAGAACTTCCACTTGTGTAAAGCTTCACTCATTTAAAAAATGGTATATATAGTATGTAACTTTCAGTATTCTCTTAAATTGAAGTTATTGTTATTCTCTTTTTTTGGATAAAGAAGTTATGGGTTAAAGAAGCTAAATGACTTGCCCCAGGATATGCGACTAAGGTAATAAGTAATGCCAATTAGAAAGTATCAGGAAATCTAATGTTTAAAAATATCTAAGTCATAATTAAAAGACAAATTTTAGATAAATAACAAATATAAAGAGCCTGAAACTATTCTTAAAGAAATGAAATTGGCATTTTACAATCTTGTTTGCATTGTTAACTTGCTAAATAACCCCCGCCCCGACCCCTTTTCTAGACCTTTAAGCCTGAAAAGCTCAGGGCAACCCTGGTAAGAATTATTGGCAAATATTAATGAAAGTTGTTCTGTACCATGAGAAATGACACCTTCCTTTTGTTGTTATTCCATGTTCAGTGCTGTAGGACTACAGAGAAAAAGAAAAGAAAAACAACTTTGCCCTTCATTGTAGTCTTCTATTGAGAACACAGCAGCAGAGCAGATGTCAAAAGCCATACTCAGCATATTGGGAAGAAAATTTGTTCGTCAGCTGCTAACTGTGAGGAGCAATGGCAGGGCTTGAAATCTGGAAAAAACAGGGCTTAGAAATCTGCAGTGAATTCCCTAGACAGGCTTGAAGCAGGAGATAGGATGGTTGCAGAGCAAATAAGCTGTAGTGCTAACTCAGATGCAACCAGTCATGCTGACTTGTGACTTACAAAGAAAAAACGTTTAACATAATTGTGGCATTTACTATGAAAGCAGTTAAAAGTCTACTATTGCTAAATAGGAAAGGCAAATCATAATAGTGTTTGCTATATGAGTTCATTTTAATAAATTATATGTGCATACTCGGTTATATTTATTCCCAGACTGAAAGTAACGTATTCCAAGAGAAAAGGGTAAAAATGTATGTGGGGTGAGGTGGAAGTATAATATGTATAATTTCTATTTCCTTCTTTCAGGATTACCAGCTGTTTCTGACGTTCTTTATGATTAACATTTCTTATATATGACATATTGTACATTATTGGAGTTACTGATGACCCATGTAATATAGAGAACAGCATATGCCCTAATCTAACATTTGAAAGAACATGTGGTTGAAAATGTGCCAAGATAAATAATAGCTAAAATCTCACCAAGTTTGGCAAAATACATAAACTTAGAGATTCAAGAAAGTATGAGAACTCAAACAGGATAATTTAAAAGAAAACCACATCAAGCCAAAAAGAAAAAAAAAAAAATGAAATCAGGGAGAAAGAAATAACACCTTGCCTACATGGTAGAAATGACTTGAATGTCAGAAGATTTCTCATCAGAAATCATAAAGACCAGAAGGAAGTGGCATAACAGTTTTCAGATGTTGAAAGAGAAGCACTGTCAATCTGGAATTTTATATCAAGGGAAAATAAATTTCCAGAATAAAGGAGAAATCAAGACATTCTCAGAAGAAAGAAAAGCTAAGAGAATTTGTTCCCAATAGATGTCCTTAAAAAGAATTACAAAGGGCAAATCTTTTTTTTTTTTTTGAGACGGAGTCTTGCTCCCAACTACAAAGGACAATTCTTTAAAGAGCTAGAAAATTATAAAAGCAAGGATCTTACTACTTCATTGTGACTGAGCCAGTATTCAAGCTGCAGGACAAAGTCTCCTTTACTCTTCCCTCTCCTTTACTCAAGCAGAAAGAGTCTAACCCTTTAGCTACCACACCTGAGAATGTGCTGGGTAACACCTGAAGACAGCAGGGCTCCGGGGCCCCTGGCAAGTACTGCCTCACTAGCACTACTGACTATTCAGGGCCAAAGAACTCTAGTCAGTAGGTAATAAGTCCTGCCAGGACTAGGTTCTTCCTTTGAAGAGAACAGTTTCCTTTCTGGCCCAGGGTGTGTCTAGATACGTTGTCCAGAGCTAGGACCTGTGATGGGAGACCTCAGGACTCTACCTGTTGCCCTTTTCTCCTGTGGCTGAGCTGGTATCCAAATTGCAAGACAAAGTCGTCTTTACTTCCTCTTCTCCTCTTCTCAAGCAGAAGGAAGGAGTCTATCTCAGAGCTGTGAACTGTGCTGCCTGAGGTTGGGGGAGGGGCGATGCAAACACTTCCTAGGTTGCCCAGCCTCACGACTCACTAGGTTACATGCACCACAAGTATGCTAGTTCTGAGCTCCCCCAAGCACACAGATTTTCTCCCTGTACTATGTGACTATTGTCAAAGGATGGAAGATGAGCGATGTAGGCCCTTTACAACTGTTGTGTTTACCCTCTTCAGCGCAACTTCCCTTAATACCATGTTAAAACTTTGTACTGTGATCACCCACCTGATTTTTAGTTTACATGAAGGTGCTTTTTGTGTGGATAGTTGTTCAGTTTGGTGTTACTTCAGGGGGTATGATCACTGGGGGCTTCTATTCAGCCATCTTGTTCTGCCTCCCTCTCTATTATTATTATTATTATTGTTAATTTTTGCCTCTACTTTCTTTTTTTATTATTATACTTTAAGTTCTAGGGTACATGTGCAAAATGTGCAGGTTTGTTACATATGTATACATGTGCCATGTTGGTGTGCTGCATCCATTAATTCATCATTCATATTAAGTATTTCTCTTAATGCTATCCCTCCCCCATCCTCCCACCCCATGACAGGCCCCAGTGTGTGATGTTCCCTGCCCCGTGTCCAGGTGTTCTTGTTGTTCCATTCCCACCTATGAGCAAGAACATGCGGTGTTTGCTTTTCTGTCCTTGCGATAGTTTGCTCAGAATGATGGTTTCCAGCTTCATCCATGTCCCTGCAAAGGATATGAACTCATCCTTTTTTATGGCTGCATAGTGTTCCATAGTGTTCCATAGTGTATATGTGCCACATTTTCTTAATCCAATCTATCATTGATGGACATTTGGGTTGGTTCCAAGTCTTTACTATTGTGAATAGTGCTGCAATAAACATGTGTGCAGGTGTCTTTATAGTAGCATGATTTATAATCCTTTGGGTATATATTCAGTAATGGGATGGCTGGGTCAAATGGTATTTCTAGTTCTATATCCTTGAGTAATCACCACAGTGTCTTCACAATGGTTGAACTAGTTTACACTCCCACTAACAGTGTAAAAGCGTTCCTATTTCTCCACATCCTCTCCAGCACCTGTTGTTTCCTGACTTTTTAATGATCACCATTCTAACTGTTGCGAGATGGTATCTCATTGTGGTTTTGATTTGCATTTCTCTGATGACCAGTGATGATGAACATTTTTTCATATGTCTGTTGGTTGCATAAATATCTCCTTTTGAAAAGTGTCTGTTCATATCCTTTGCCCACTTTTTGATGGGGTTAATTTTTTTCTTATTAATTTGTTTAAGTTCTTTTAGATTCTGGATATTAGCCCTTTGTCAGACGGGTAGATTGCAAAAATTTTCTCCCATTCTGTAGGTTGCCTGTTCACTTTGATGGGAGCTTCTTTTGCTGTGCAGAAGCTCTTTAGTTTAATTAGATCCCATTTGTCTATTTTGGCTTTTGTTCCCATCACTTTTGGTGTTTTAGTCATGAAGTCCTTGCCCATGCCTATGTTCTGAATGATATTGCCTAGGTTTTCTTCTAGGGTTCTTATGGTTTTACATCTAACATTTAAGTCTTTAATCCATCTTGAATTAATTTTGCATAAGGTGTAAGGAATGGATCTAGTTTCTGCTTTCTACATATGGCTAGCCAGTTTTCCCAGCACGATTTATTAAATAGGGAATCCTTTTCCCATTTCTTGTTTTTGTCAGGTTTGTCAAAGATCAGATGGTTGTGGATGTGTGGTGTTATTTTTGAGGGCTCTGTTCTGTTCCATTGCTCTATCTCTCTGTTTTGGTACCAGTACCATGCTGTTTTGGTTATGGTAGCCTTGTAGTATAGTTTGAAGTCAGGTAGCGTGATGCCTCCAGCTTTCTTCTTTTGACTTAGGATTGTCTTGGCAATGCAGACTCTTTTTTGGTTCTGTATGAACTTTAAAGTAGTTTTTTCCAATTCCGTGAAGAAAGTCATTGATAGTTTGATGGGGATGACATTGAATCTATAAATTACCTTGGGCAGTATGGCCATTTTCATGATATTGATTCTTCCTATGCATGAGCAGGGAATGTTCTTCCATTTGTTTGTGTCCTCTTTTATTTCGTTGAGCAGCGGTTTGTAGTTCTCCTTGAAGAGAACCTTCACATCCCTTGTAAGTTGCATTCCTAGGTATTTTATTCTCTTTGTGGCAATTGTGAATAAGAGTTCACTCATGTTGTGGCTCTCTGTTTGTCTGCTGTTGGTGTATATGAATGCTTGTGAATTTTGCACATTGATTTTGTATTCTGAGGCTTTACTGAAGTTGCTTATCAGCTTAAGGAGATTTGGGGCTGAGACAATGGGGCTTTCTAAATATACAATCATGTCATCTGCAAATAGGGACAATATGACTTCCTCTTTTCCTAATTGAATACCCTTTATTTTATCTCTTGCCTCATTGCCTTGCTCAGAACTTCCAACACTGTGTTGAAGATGAGTGGTGAGAGAGGGCATCCCTGTCTTGTGCCAGTTTTCAAAGGGAATGCTTCCAGTTTTTGCCCATTCAGTATGATATTGGCTGTGAGTTTGTCAT
>NW_012118599.1:8007937-8025579 GCF_000951035.1 Colobus angolensis palliatus
GTTGAATTTTGTCAAAGGCCTTTTCTGCATCTATTGAGATAATCATGTGGTTTTTGTCTTTGGTTCTGTTCATGTGATGGATTACGTTTATTGATTTCCATATGTTGAACCGGCCTTGCGTCCCAGGGATGAAACCAATTTGATTGTGGTGGATAAGCTTTTTGATGTGCTGCTGGATTTGGTTTGCCAGTATTTTATTGAGGATTTTTGCATCGATGTTCATCAGGGATATTGGTCTAAAATTTTCTTTTTTTTTTGTGTCTCTGCCAGGCTTTGGTATCAGGATGATGCTGGTCTCATAAAATGAGTTAGGGAGGATTCCCTCTTTTTCTATTGATTGGAATAGTTTCAGAAGGAATGGTACCAGCTCCTCTTTGTACCTCTGGTAGAACTCGGCTGTGAATCTGTCTGGTCCTGGACTGTCTTTGGTTGGTGGGCTATTAATTATTGCCTCAATTTCAGAGCCTGTTATTGGTTTATTCAGGGATTCAATGTCGCCCTGGTTTAGTCTTGAAAATGGCATGACATTAAATAGGTCATCTATTTCACGTAAAAATACAATGACTAGCACCTCCTTCTGGCTCCCAAAGTGACAGGGCCTAACAGGCCACATGAAACATGAGTTATGACAGTAAATGTCATTATTCATACAGTATTGAGAAATCCATTACATTAGAGGAGTCCCATGTCTAAACCCTTCACTTCAAGGATACTGTGTAAAAATGAACTGAAGGGCACAAGGAGAGAACGGCAGACACAGGCCCAGGAAGATCCTTGCGAAGGATGTGAGGAGATCTTTCAGGGACTGTCTTTCATTTCATCCTCTGTTTCCAGTTCTGCCAACTGCCTTCTAAGGATATTGACTTCTGCTTGTAATTCCTTGTTATATTTGATGATGTTAACCATTTCTTCATATGCTTCATCCAAATACTTAGAGGATCTATTCCAATGTAGGAAAATACCTTCCCACAGCAGAAGACTCTGTGGAGCAACTGAAGGCCAGATGACAAGGTTGTTGGCTTCAAAGAGGGGACTGGTGAATTTACTCAGCTCATTGGGCTGATTGACCCAGGGCCACAAAGACATAGTCTTCTGCTGTAGCTTCAACTTATATCTTTCACTTTCGTTGTTGCCCAGAAATGTCTATCATTATTTTTAAATGGTGGTGATAATTCTCATGGACACTGTTTTCTTTTCCTTTGGATATATACCTAGAAGTGGGATTGCTGGATCCTATGGTGGTTTAATTTTTAATTTTTTTCAAGAAACTTTGTACTGTTTTCCATAATGGCTATACCATTATATTCTCACCAACAGCATACTAGGGGGCCCTTTTCTTCACCCCCTCTTTCATCAACACTTATCTCTTGTCTTTCTGATAATAGCCATTCTAATAGATGTGAGGTAACATCTCATTGTGTTTTTGATTTGCATTTATTGATGATTGGTGATGTTGAGCATGTTTTCATATAAGATGAAAATGGTTATTCATATGTCTCCTTTGGAAAAATATCTATTCAAGTTTTTTCTCATTTTTAAATCAGTTTTATGTTTGCTATTATGACATATAGAAGTTTATTCTATGTTTTAAATATCAATCCCTTATCCCATATATGGTTTGCAAATGTTTATCCTCACTTTGAAGGTTGTCTTTCCTTTTTGTTTATTGTTCCCTTTGCTGTGCAAAAACCTTGTAGTTATACATAGTCCACTTGTTTATTTTCATTTTTGTTGCCTGTGCTTTTGATGTTACATGAAAAATATATTGTCAAGGCCAACATCGAGAGGCTTTATTCCTATGTTTTCTTCTAGCAGTTTTACAGGTTCTGATATAATATTCATGCCTTCAATTTATTTTGAGTTAATTTTTTTTATATGGGGTAAGATAATGGTCCAATGGTCCAATTTCATTTCCTTGCATGTGGATATTTAGTTTTCCCAACACCATTTAATGGAGAGATTATCTTTTCCCCATTGGGTTTTCTTGACATTCTTGTAAAAGATTAGTTTATCTTATATATATACATTTATTTCTAGGGTCTCTATTTTGTTCCTTTGTGCTATGTATCTGTTTTCATGTCAGTATTTCACTGTTTTAATTACTATATCATTGTAATATAGTTTGAAATCAGAAAGTATGATACCTTCAACTTTGCTTTTCTTTGTTGAGACTGTGTTTCCCATTTTGGGTCTTTTATGGTTCCACATAAATTTTAATTTTGTGTGTGTGTGTGTCTATAAAAATGCAATGAAATTTTGTTAAGGATTCCATTGAATGTATTGATTGCTTTTGGTAGCATGGACGTTTTATTATTATTTGAATTTGTAAACATGTTGTTTCTCCATTTATTTGTATTTTCAGTTTCTTTCATCAATGTCTGATCTTTTCTGCTTTCACATCCTGGTTAAATTTGTTCGTTTTTATTTTATTTTATTGTATATATTTATTTTTGAGTCAGAGTCTCTGTCACACCAGCTGGAGTGTAGTAGCACAATCTCAGCTCACTGCAACCTCTACCTCCTGGGTTCAAGCAATTCTCATGCCTCAGCCTTCCCAGTAGGTGGGATTACAGATGTGCACCACCACACTTGGCTAATTTTTGCATTTTTAGTAGAGATGCAGTTTCACCATGTTGGCCAGGCTGGTCTTGAACTCCTAACCTTAAGTGATCCACCTGCCTCAGGCATCTCAAAGTGCTGGTATTACAGGCATGAGCCACCATGTCCGGTCAAATTTATTCTTAAATATTTTATTCTTTTCAGTGCCATAGTACATGCGATTGTTTTTTTATTTATCTTCAGAGAGTTTGTTGTTGGTGTATAGAAATGCAACTAATTTTTGTATGTTGATGTTAAATAATAACTTTATTGAATTTCTTTATTAGTATAATTTTTTTTTTTTTTTTTTTTTTTGGTGAGTTCTTAGGGTTTTCTATATATATATATCATGCCCTCTACAGGCAGATTTAGCATCCTTTTGTGATTTTGATGCCTTTTATTTCTTTTTCGTGCCTACTGCTCTGCTAGGAGTTCCACTACTCTGTTAAATGGAAGTGGCAAGACTGGACAGACCTGTCTTTTTCCTGATCTTAGAAGAAAAACTTTTAGCTTTTAACCATTGAGTACGATGTTAACTGCAGTTTTATAATAGATGGCTTTTATTATATTGAGGTACATTTCTTCTATATCTAACTTGTTGAGAGTTACTTCTTTTGTAATTATGAAACAGTGATGAATTTTGTCAAATACTCTTTCTGCATCTATTGAGATGATCGCATGGGTTTTGTCCTTCATTCTGTTAATGTGGTGTATCACATTGACTGACCTGTGTGTTTTGAATCATCCTGGCATCCTAGAAATAAATTCCACTTGATCATGGTGTATGATTATTTTAATGTGCTGTTGAATTCTGTTTACTACATTTTGTTGAAAATTTTTGTGCATATCTTCCTCAGTCATATTGGCCTATAATTTTCTTTTCTTGCAGAGTACTTATCTGGCTTTGGTTTGAGAGTAATGCTGGTCTCATAAAATAGGTTTGGAAGTGTTTTCTGCTCTTCAGTTTTTTTGGAAGAGTTTGAAAAGGATTGAAGTTCTTTAAATGCTTGGTAAAATTCCTCATGAAGCCATCTAGTCTTGGTCTTTTCTTTGCTGGGATGCTTTTGATTACTCAGTCAACCTTATTACTCATTATTGGTCTGTTCAGATTATCTATTTCTTCATCATTCAGTCTCAATAAGTTTTACATTCCTAAAAATGTAAATATTTTTTCTAGATTATCCAGTTTTGTTGGCATATAATTGTTCATATTAGTGTCATGATTCTTTAAATTTCTGTGGTATCCATATGAATATTTCCACTTTCATTTATAATTATATTTATTTGAATACTTTCTTATTTTTCTGGTTAGCCTAGCTAAATATTTGATTTATTTTTTAAATTTTGTTTATCATTTCAAAAAATAATACATTTTCATTGATCTTTTATATTGCCTATTGCCTTTCTAGTCTCCATTTCATTGATTTCAACTCTAATATTTATTACAATTTTAATTTTGCTAACTTTGTTCTTCATTTTTCTGTAGTTCCTTGAAGTATAAAGTTAGATTTTTTATTTGAGATCATTTTTTTCTGCATTAAGGTTTGGGCATACTGTTTTTATTGTTTCAAGGTAATTTTTGATTTCCTTGTTAATGTCTTCTTTTGACTCCTTGGTTTTCAACAGTGTGTTGTTAAATTATTACCTATTTGTGAAGTTTCCAAAATGCCTCCTGTTATTGATCTATAGTCACACCATTGTCAAGTAGAAAAGATACTTGATATGATTTCAATTTTCTTACATTTTTTAAAAGTCGTTTTGTGTCCTAATATTTGATATATCCTGGAGAATATTTTACATATACTTGAGAAAAAGGTGTACTTTGCTGCTATTGGATAGAATATTCTAATATATGTCTGTTAGGTTTATTTGGTTTAGAGCTACATTTTCCTTATTGATCTTCTGTCCAGATTATGTATATACTTTTGACACTGGGGTATTGAAGTCCCCAACTATTACAATATTGCTGTGTATTAATCGCTCAGTTCTGTTAATGTTTGCTTCATATATTTAAGTATTCCGATACTGGGTAGAAATATAATAACAATTGTTATAGCTTCTTAATTAATTGTCCCCTCTATCATTATATAGTGATCTCCTTTGGTAAATATTGACAGTCTATTTTTTCTGATATAATGTAGCCATTCTTGCTCTCTTTGGTTATCATTTTCATTTTATCTTTTTGCATTCCATTACTTTCAGTCTATGTACATCCTTAAAGCTAAATTGAGTCTCTGGTAGGCATTATATTGCTGGATTTTTTGTTTTATCCATTCTGTCACTCTGTATCTTTTGATTGTAGAATGAAATCCATTTACATTTAAAGTAATTACTGGTAGGTAAAGATTCTATTTCCATTTAGTAATTTGTTTTTCTAACTGTTTTGTATTTTCTCTGTTTCTTGTTTCTTGTTATCTTCTCTTGTGTTTTGTTCATTTTTAATAGTGGTATGTTTTGATTCTTTTCTCTTTATTTTTTCATACATGTACTAGAGGTTTGTTTTTTGTGTTACCACGAGACTTACATAAAGTGTCTTATAGTCATAATATTCTTTTTTAAGCTGATAACAAATTAATGTCATTTGCATACAAACTACAATTTTTCTTTCTTTGTCTGTGACATTTTATGCTATGATATCATACTTCTTTTGTACTGTGTATCCATTAACAAGTTATTATAGCTAAAATTACTTTTCATCTTACTATTTTTAACCTTTATACTAGAGTTAAAATTGGTGATCATGTCATCATTTTGTATTAGAGTTTTCTGATTTTGACTCTATATTTACCTTTGCCAGAGAGTTTTATAATTTAATATGATTTCATGTTATTACTTAACATAATTTTGTTTAATCTCAAAGAACTCGCTTTGGAATTTCTTAGAAGGCAAGTGTAGTGGTGATGAACTCTCTTAGCTTTTGTTTATCTGTGAATGTCTTTATTTCTCCATCTCTGAAGGACTGCTTTGCCAAGTACAGTATTCTTTTGTAGCAGAGTTTTTCTCAGCACTTTGAATACAGAATGACTGGAATACATTTGGATAAATGTGTCACAAGGTGGGGTGGTTCACGCCTATAATCCTAGCACTTTGCACTTTGGGAGGGTGAGGTAGGCAGATCACTTGAGGTCAAGAGTTCAAAACCAGCCTAGCCAACATGGTGAAACCACATCTCTACTAAAAGTACAAAAAGAAATTAGCCTGGCGTGGTAGCCAGCACCTGTAATCCCAGCTATTCTGTATTCCAGAATACAGAATGACTGTAATACATTTGGACAAATGTGTCACAAGGCAATATGTGTCATTGTACAAGCATCATAAAGTGTATTTATACAAATCTATGTGGTACAGCTTACTATATATCTAGGCTATATGGTATAACGCATTGCTCTTGAAATACCAATCTGTACAGCAAGTTACTATAATGAGTACTGTAAGTGCAACATAATGATAAGTATGTGTGTATCTGAACATATCTAAACATAGAAGAGGGATAGTAAATATATGATATAAAAGATAAAGAATGGTACATCTGTGTTGTCCACTTAACATAAATGGAGTTGACAGTAGTGGAAGTTCCTCTGAGTAAGTCAGTGAATGAGAGAAGTGTAAATGCAAAGGCCTAGGACATTGCTGCACACTACAGTAAACTTTATAAGTACTATACACTTAGGCTATGTTACATTTATAAGAACATTTTTTCTTTCTTCAATGTTAAAATAAATCTAACTTACATTTTTACTTTATGACATTTTTACTTTATAAACTGTTTTAAGTAACATTTTTACTTCATAAACTTTTAAATATTTTAAATTTTTGACTCTTCTGTAATAACAGTTGGCTTAAAACACACATTGTAAAGCGGTACAAAAATATTTTATTTATATCATTATAAACTTTTCTCTGTTAAAAAGTTTTTAAAATTTTTCAGCATTTTTCTTGAAAACTCAGGTATAAAAACACACATTAGTCTATGCCTACACAATATCAGGATTATCAATATCACTGTCTGCCACTTCCACATCTTATCCCACTAGAAGATCTTTAGGGGCAATAACAAACATAGAACTGTCATTTCTTATAATAATAAACCTCATTCAAAATACTTTCTGAAGGATCTGAGGCTGTTTTACAGTTAACTTTTTAAAAATAAGTAGGAATACATTTAAAAATAATGATAGACAGGGAGGCAGAACAAGATGGCCAAATGGAAGTCTTGAGTGATCATAACCCCTGCAGTAACACCAAACTAAACAACTATCCACACAAAAAACACCTTCAAGTAAACTAAAAATCAGGTGAGTGATCACAGTACAAAGTTTTTACATGATATTAAGGGAAGATGCACTTGAAGAGGGTAAAAACAGCGGTTGTAAATTACCTACACCATTCCTTCTCCATCCTTTGACAATAGCCACATAGTAGAGGGAGGAAATCTGTGTGCTTGGGGGAATGAAGAGTGCAGTGATGGTGGGACTTTGCATTGGAACTCAGTGCTGCTCTGTCACAGTGGAAGGCAACATGGAGCAGAACTAAGCTGGTGCTCATGGAGTAAGCATGTAGATCAGTTCTAACCAGAGGCAAATTGTCCATCCCAGTGGTTGGAATCTGAGTTTTGACGAGAATTGCTGCCATGTGCTAAAGTGCTTTGGGGTTCTAAATAAACTTGAAAGGCATTCTAGGCCACAAAGACTGCACTTCCTGGGCAAGATTTGGTTTTGTGCTGGGCTCAGAACTAGCGGACTTGGAGTAGAGGTAACCTAGTGAGATGTGAAGCTGGGCAACCCGGTAAGTGTTTTCATCACCCCTCCCCCAACCTCAGGCAGCACAGTTCACAGCTCTGCGATAGACTCCTTCCTTCTGCTTGAGAAGTGGAGAAGAGAAAGTAAAAGGACCTTGTCTTGCAAATTGGCTACCAGCGCAGCCACAGGAGAAAAGGACAACAGGTAGAGTCCTGAGGCCTCCCAGTACAGGTCCTAGGTCTGGACAACGTATCTAGACACACCCTGGGCCAGAAAGGAACCTGCTCTCTTAAAGGGAAGAAACTAGTCCTGGCAGGACTTATTATCTACCGACTAAAAAGTTCTTTGGCCCTGAGAATCATCAGTGGTAGTGAGGCAGTACTTGCCAGGGGCCTTGTGTGAAACTCAGAGCCCTGCTACCTTCAGGTATTACCCAGCACATTCTCAGGTGTGGTAGCTAAAGGGATAGACTCCTTCTGCTTGAGCAAAGGAGAGGGAACAGTAAAGGAGACTGTCTTGCAGCTTGAATACTGGCTCAGCCACAATGAAGTAGAGTACCATCTGGGCTCTTGGGGTCTCTGATTCCAGGCCTTGGCTTCTGGGAGGTATTTTTGGGCCTGCTCTGGGCCATAGACGAGCCCAATGCCTAGGAAGGAGAGAGCTTGGTTTTGCAGCCTTCAGCACAAGCTGACTGAAGAGCCATTGAGCCTTGAGTGAACATTGGCAGTAGGGAGGCAGCACTCACTGTGGGCCTGAGGCAGTGGTGGCTACAGAAAGATAGTCTGCTGTTTTAAGAAAGGGGAGGAAAGAGTGGGACGGGCAGTGTCTTGTGGATTGGGTGGCAGCCCAGCTGCAATAAAATAGAGCACCAGGTAGCTTCCTAAATTTCCAGACTTCAGATCCCAGCTTCCAGATGGCATCTCTGGACCTGCCCAGGGCTGGACGGAACTGGCTACCCAGAAGGGAAAGAGGCAAACTTGGCTGGAATTACCACTTACTCACTGTAGAGTCCTTGGACCTTGAGTGAACACAGGTGGTAGCCATACAATGGTCACTGTGAACCTTGGGGAAGACCCAGTGCTGTGCTGGGTTCAGGTCTGATCCAGTGCAATCCTAGTGGTGGTGGCCACAGGGCTGCTTGTATGATCATTCCTGCAGCTAAAGGAAGCTCAGCACACACAGAGAGATTCTGATTGTTTGGGGGAATATAAGGGAAGAGAAAAAGAGCCTCTGCCTGGTAACCCAGGGAGTTCTCCTGCACCATACCCAAGGCAACCAATGGGGCACCTTTGTAAGAGGGCTGCAAGAGCCACCGTGTTACTGGGCTTCAGGTGCCCCTTAATGCTGATATGGTGTTAGTGACTGAAGACTTAGGTCATAGCATCCAAGGCCTTTCAAATACTTGGAAAGCTTTCTCAAGAAGGATGGATATACACAAGCCCAGACTATGAAGACTACAGTAAATACCTAACTCTCCATTGCCAAGACACCCACGAAGATCCATGAGCATCAAGACTATCCAGGAAGACATGACCTCACCCAGTGAAATAAAGAAGGAATCAGTGACCAATCCCAGAAACACAGATATGTGTAATTTTTAAGGTAGAGAATTCAAATTAGGTGTTTTAAGGAAGCTCTATGAAATTTAAAATAACACAGAAAAGGAATTCAGAATCCTATCAGATAAATATTACAAAGAGATTGAAATAATTAAAAAAGAATAAAGCAGAAATTCTGGAGCAGAAAAATGCAATTGACATATTGAAGAATGCATAAGAGGCTCTTAATAGCAGAATTGATCAAGCAGAAGACAGAAATAGTGAGCTTAAAGGAAAGGGTATTTGAAAATACACAGTTGGAGGAAATAAAAGAAAAAAGCATGGAAAAGAATGAAGCGTTCCTCCAAAATATTTTTACTTTATAAACTGTTTTAAGTAACATTTTTATTTTATAAACTTTTAAATTTACAATGTATGAGTTTATAATCAATAAATTTATAATTTATGATCAAACTTCCAAAGGGCAAAGATAAAGTAAGGTCTTAAAAACAGAAAAAGAAAAGAAGCAAGTAATATGCAAAGAAGTAGTAGACTGTTCAGTGGAAACGTTACAGGCCAGGAGAGAGTACCATGACATATTTAAAGTGCTGAAGGAAAAAAAAAAAAAAAATTTGATTCTAGAATGCTGTATCCGGCAAACTATCCTTCAAACACAAAGAGGAAATGAAGACTTTCCTAGAAAAATAAAAGCTGAGGGACTTCAATAACACCAAACTTGTCCTATAAGAAATGTAGTGGCATTAAATTTGCCACTAACCTTTTGGGCTGTAACTGTTACTATTTTATAAATAATATCTCCTAAATGTCTAAACTTATATAAGTTACCTTAGCAACAATGGTTTAGGAAAACCAACTTTCTGAAGATTTTACAGTTTGATATCTGACTAAGACAATATTTCTGGAACATAGATCCCTATATATAAAACTTTCATGAATTTTTCTTTTTTTTTTTCTTGAGACGGAATCTTGCTCTGTCACCTAGGCTGGAGTGCAGTGGCACGATCTCTGCAGACTCCGCCTCCCGGGTTCACGCCATTCTCCTGCCTCAGCCTCCCTAGTAGCTGGGACTCCAGGCGCCCACCACCACGCCTGGCTAGTTTTTTGTTTCACCGTGTTAGCCAGGATAGTCTCAATCTCCTAACCTCGTGATCCGCCCGCCTTGGCCTCCCAAAGTGCTGGGATTACAGGCGTGAGCCACCGCGCCTGGCATGAATTTTATTAATAGCCCACTGTAATTTTATTCCTAGAGGCTAAGTGATAATCCAAATTCAGGACTAGGTTACTCTGCCTAGACAGGATTGCTGGATAAAATATAGGACACAATTTTACATAAACAACATATATTACTTTTAATATATGTATGTTCTAGATATTGAATAAAAAATACTTTTAAAAAATTGATTGTGTCTGTAATTCAAATTGAACTGAGTATTCTGTAATTCTGTTTGCTCAATCTGATCACCTTATTCCTAGAATTTTTGTTATAATTTATGTTATACCTTTAAGATGCTGGTATAAATATGTAGTATATCCCTAACTTAAGTCCTTTTCTAATAATATTGATTTTACTATACAATCCACCATTTTTATCACTCATATATGCTTTTCGAAGAGAGGTTCAGGCATCCTAGGAGGAATCATCTGGAGGATGAGAAGCAGTTGTTAAAAATTGTACCTCACTGTTTGAACTCTGAGATTGAATCTCAGAAGACTGAATCCAGCAATCTACATTTCACCAAAGATAATTTTTATGAACAAATAATATTGAGAATTATTATGTTAAAGAGATGCAGCAGAGCCCTTGAAATACAATAAAATATCAAAAATGGTACGGATAGCTACAACCTTGGACCTAAGAGATGATACCTCTCACTAAGATGAGGAGAGACAAAGCCAATGTGATGGGTGCCTAGGCTGTCTGTAATTCCATTTGCCACCTCAACTAGAGCTCTTGAAAGCAGGTTTCTCTGCACTGACATTTGGAAGACGACTTCCAGCAGCTCCAGCTGTGACTGCAAATGGAGCCTTGGTCAGCTGCTGTGGACAGCCATTATGTTCCTAATCAATGCTATGAGTCATGAAATTATTTCAACCACTAAAAAATAAGCCAGCTTTCCTGCCAGTAATGCTTCCAACATCCTGCAATTATTTAAGAGAATTCATCAGTCATTCAAGTGACATTGAGTCTTCTTGCTGAGAGCTAAATTGCTGGCTAGGATAGAATCGGAAAGCAATACTTCAACACTCTTGATTGCTCACCTGGTAAAATTTATTTGATGCAATTTGTATTATGATCACAGCCTGAAAAACAATTTCTTAAATGCTTATGATGTAGGTGGCTCAAATTATAACAATAGAATTGAGATTAGGTAAGGACTCATCTCCAAGAAAACCTCACCCATAAATGTGAGTAGTCCTGAGAATTTTCTAGGCTAGCATTTCTGAATTTAAATTCACTATGGGCCAGAATTCTGTATATTTCTTAGTGGCGATACCACAAGTGAAAGCTGTCAGGATGTGAAAAACAGAGATTAGAGAAAATTTTAGTAGTAACCACAATCAAAGGAACAGAGATCTGTTAAGTATTAAGCTATAAAACTTTGTTAACCCGTCTGTAAAACTGTCATTGTAAAATTCTTCCACAGAGCAGAGTTTTGCTTTTCGTATGTTTTTATTTCTTGCTTAAAGCATGTCTTCTTTCAAAAAAAATTTTTTTTGAGACTAGATCTTGTTCTTTAATCCAGGCCAGAATGCAGAGGCAAAATCACAACTCATGGGGCAGCCTCGACCTCCTGAGTTCAAGTGACCCTCCCACCTCAGCCTCCCAAGTAGCTGGGACTACAGGTGCATGCCACCATGCCCAGCTAATTTCTCTTTTCTATTTTATCATAAAAACAGGATCTCACTATGTTGTCCATGCTGGTCTCAAACTCCTTGGTTCAAGCCATCCTCCTGCCTTGGCCTCCCAAAGTGTTAAGATTATAGGTGCCAGCCACTGTATTTGGCCCCTTCTTTAAATTTTACACTTGTTTACTTCAGATCTCTGATCTGTGAAATTCAGTTAAGCATATTGACATATTGACAAGTAACCTGAATAATGTTTCTTCAGTGCTCTGAGATTTTCTATCTTTGCCTCACAAAATAAATAAGAATATTGTCTGCTTCCCCAGCTAACACAAGCATAATATGAAGAGTAATATAATTTTAAATTAATCTGTGGAAATGTTAAGCACTTAATCTGTGCCAGTGAAGCAAATAGTAGAAGGGAAATTAGTTAGGATGCCTTCGCCAGCAACTAGCAAAATGTTAGCTTAAACAATATGAAAATTAATTTTTTCTCCCGAGATTTGAAAGCAAGGTAGTTTTAGAATTGATGTAGTGATGTCATCAAGTTATTAACAATTCAGACTCTTCTTCTTTATGAGGTAGCATCCTCTGTCTGTTTGCCTTTCTTCTCAGACTTGTATCTTTGTATTTACAAGATGACTAATGCAACTCAGGACAGCTTATAGTCACATAGTCACATCCACAGGCACACACCAGAAAATGGGGTAGTTTTTCTGTGCTTATCACTTTCTCTCAAGGATGAAAACGTTTCCTCAGATCTTCTGAAGGCCTTTTTCTCAGGTTCTGTTATCCATAATGACTATGTCCTAGCTACAGTGAAGGCTGGGAATGTGTTAGATATTTTGCCCTCTATATTGGGGGGCAGATCTTGTCAGTCATAAATAAAGGTATTATGAAAGGTGGAATTCAGAAGACTATTTGGTAGACAACCAACATATAACTTCCATAAAGCAGAAGACTTTCTTTTAATTTCAAAATCTTACAAGATGATGATAGTCATCAGACTAATAATTTAATTATACTTTTAGTATACTGATTTACATTTGCAAATTACACTAGATATGTTATCTCATTCAGTTGTGACACTAATTGTGAAATATATACCATTGCTATCTCCTGCAAGTAAGAAAATAGAGTCACAAAATGAACAAAGATGAATGAACATTATAATTTGAGCTTTTTTATATGTCATGGTGTCAAAGTTCTCAGCGCTTAGTGACAGGAGATAATAATGCTTTTGGAGGCAATAAATCTGTGTCAGAATGATAGAAGGCAGTTCCTCCAAGGTCTAATTCCTACTATAAAACAGATGCTATTGCAAATGGAAAAAAAAAAGTAGCAGAAGAGAACCACTGGAGATCAATTAAATGCTAAATTTTGTGGTACTTACTATTAGTAAGTGTAGTGAGTTGAACTGTGCTCCCCAGAAAGATATGCCTATTTCCTAAATCCTGTGAACATGAGCTTCTTTGGAAAAATTAGCCTTTGAAGGTGTTAGGGTGACACCTCAATCCAAGAACAGGGTTCCACATAAGAGAAGGGCAAAAGGGGAATTTGATTCAGAAAGATGCAATGGAGAAAGCCATGTGAAGACAAAAGGAGAGGTAATTAGCGTTATGCTGTCACAAACTAAGGAATGCCTGAAGCCACCAGAAACTGGTAGAGGCAGGGAAAGACTTTTTTTATTCCTCCCTCAGAGAATTTACTGTCTTTGCAGGCTTTCTCCTAGTCTAACGTAATTTTATTTATACCTTCAGAATTAATCAAAGGAAGTACATAATTATGGTGCAGAAAGAATCCCGTTATGAATTCCTTTATGTAGATTTAGGTAAAGGCTTGAGTTTTGATAAGGCTTATTTCCCAGCCTAATGATATAACTTCAGTGAGCCACAGATCTGGGTTTCTCTGCTGCCCCTGGAAAATGGCATACTAGATATTTTTTTTTTTTTTCCAAGTCTAACTCTGTTGCCAGGCTGGAGTGCAGTGGGATGATCTTGGCTCATTGCAACCTCCGCGTCTCGGATTCAAGCAATTCTCCTGCCTCAGCCTCCTGAGTAGCTGAGACTACAGGTGCGCACCACCACATCTGGCTAATTTTTTTTTCTTTCTTTCTTTCTTTTTTTGTATTTTTAGTAGAGATGGGGTTTCACCATGTTGGCCAGGATGGTCTCGATCTCTTGACCTCGTGATCCACCCACCTCAGCCTCCCAAAGTGCTGGGCGTGAGCCACCACACCCGGCCATGGCATACTAGAGTTTTAGGTGGACTGCATTGAACAGGGAACTCAGGGTATGTCTTCATGATCCCTAGGGAATCACAAAGAAGTTGTGTCAACTTGTTAGTTCTTCTGGTCTATTCTATCCTTTGTACTGTGTGGTTATCGGTTCAGATGTAAATTAAAGTGAAAGCAATTTGAAGTAGGTTCAAATCAACATTATGCCAATCTATGAATTTTGAAACTTTTGTTGTCTCATCTATCCTGTCATTCATTTGTTGGGGAAGATACATGCATAAACAATACACAAAAATAAATACATACTAATATAGGATCAAATCCCTAAAAGACATGTGCAGTCCATATGTTAGCACAGATGTCACTTCCTCAACATGATACGTGTGGAGAGTCACAATACCCTCAGCCTTATATAACTATCACATTACTCTGGTTGGTTTTCTTAGCAGCTTTAACTGTCTAAACGTATCACTATATATTTTGTGTTTAAATTTACCTATCTTGTTAGAATTCTCGGGTCACAATAATGCAGAAATTCTTGTCTTATAAAACTTACATAACTTATATAACACACTACTGTTTCCCTGTGTCTAAAACAAATAATTTATTGGTATAAATGTGTGGAATGAATGGATAAATGAATTAATGAATAAAGCAAATATTACAATAAGAAATACCTATGTGACAATGTTAGGTCTCTTGTTACTGAACACCATGCCCTGTACCTAGTAAGCTCTTTAAATATTTGTTGAACTATTTTATTTTATTTTTGAAATTGACAAATATATTACCTCAAATGCTCATCTTGTTTTGTGGTGGGAACATTTCAAATCTTACATCCAGTTATTTTGAAAAAGACAATAAATTTTTAAAGCTTTTTTAAAAAATTTTTAATGACCAGGCAACTGACAATAAAACAATAAATTATTAACCAAAGTCACCCTACTGTGTTATCAAACACTGGTAGTTATTCTTTCTATCTAACTATATGTTAATATTCATTAATCAACCTCTCTTCATCACCATCTTCCCTGATACACCTCTTTCCCAGGCTCTGGTAACAATCATTCCACTCTCCACCTCCATGAGATCAAGTTTTCTAACTCCTACATATGAGTGAGAACGTGTGATATTTGTCTTTCAGTGCCTGGCTTATTTCACTTAACATAATGACCTCTACTTCCATCCATGTTGCTGCAAATAACAGGATTTCATTCATTTTTATGGCTGGATAGAATTTTATTGTAAATATATAACACATTTTATTTATCCATTCATATGTTAATGGACACTTAGGTTTATTCCATATCTTGGCTACAGTGAATAGTGTTGCAGTAAACATGAGGGTACAGGTCTCTTTTTGATATAGTGATTTCTTTTTCATTGGATAAACTCCCAGTAATGAAATTGCTGGATTGTATGGTAGTTCTATTTTGAGTTTTTTGAGAAACCTCTGCATTGTTTTCCATAAAGGCTGTACTAATTTTCATTCCCACCACCAGCATATGACTCCGTTTTCTCTGCATCCTCACTAGCATTTTGCTATTTTTGTCTTTCTGATAATCGTCATTTTAACGGGGATGAGATGAAATCTGATGGTGGTTTTGATTTGCAATTCCTTGATGATTAATGGTATTGTGTATTTTTAAGTATACCTGTTGGCCATTTATATGTTTTCTGAGACATATTTATTTAGATCTTTTGCCCACTTTTTACTGGTAGTCTTCATTCTTTGTTTTGCCTTTTGTTTTAGCTGTTATATTCCGAATATTGTTTCCTTGTTAGATAGTTTGTAAATATTTTTCCCCAGCCATTTGTCTCTTCACTGTTGATTGTTTCCTTTACTGTGCAGAAACTTTTAGTTTAATATAGTCCCACTTGTCTATTTTTGCTTTTGTTGCCTGTGTTTTTGAAGTCTTAGACATGAAATCTTTTCCTAGATCAATGTCCTGAAACACTTTCTCTATGTTTTCTTCTAGAAGTTTTATAATGTTGCATCTTGCATTTAAGTCTGTAATCCATTTTGAGTTAATTTTTCTGTATGGTGAGAGATGGGTCCAGTTTTATTCTTCTGTATGTGGATATTCAACATTTAAAATGTAGTGTCTCAGCAATTTTCAATCATACGATGCATTATTATTGCTAACTATAGTCACCATACATTCATAATGGAATTCTATTCACTATTCAGCCTTTAGAAAAGAAGGAAAATTTGTCATTTGCAACAATATGATAAATGAAATAAGCAAGGCACAGAAAGACACATACTGAATGATATCACTTATGTGTGGAATGTAAGAAAGTTGAACTCATAAAAGCGGAGTGTAGAATAGTAGTTACCAGGAGTTGGAGGTGGGGGGAATGGAGATTTTTAAGTAAGTGGAAAACTGATTAAAGAAATGCAAACTATAATATATTAAAACACAAAACATACGGTGTATTTTAATAAATTCAAAAAATAGCATAGGAGTAAGAAAAGGAATATACATTTTTTCTGATGCTTCAAAGAAGAGAATACCTAAAAACTGGATTAATTTGCAATATAAACAGAGCTAATTAAGTGAAAATAGATCTTTGTTTCTTCATGAAATAAATTAGGTGTGCTAATTTTCAGGCCATTGGAAACTCTAATTAATTATAAAAAAGAAATGTCAATGTCACCTTTTAATTTATCCTGTGGGGTGTATTTACACTAACATTAGAAAAATATAGTGCCCTGGACATTTATGTAAGTTCCCTTTGAAGAAGTTATTACAGTAAACAAAACACACAAAAGCAGCAGCAGCAGCAGGAAGTGGGAAAATGCTCATGTAGAACTCCACAGCTGACCTAGCATATTGAGGGCCAGTGCTGCATCTCTTGGCTGGCAGTTGAATAGTTTGTGAAGTTTTTATGTAATTGAGAAAAAAAAAATGTTTAATCTGAGGAAAAGTCCCTTAAATTATCAGGCCCAGAGAGGCATTTAAAATGTAACAGTAGTCACATCTCACTCCCTCTTGAACAAAGTAATTACCTCTTGGAGCCACTTTGATTGCAGTGCCTTGAACTGCTTCCATTCATATCCCAGTATGTTTTTAGCTATAATTTCTGCTTAATCACTGGTTCCAGGTTGACTTGCAAGCCCAATACGACACAGGTTATTTTCCAGTCCAACAATATTTAATATCTTAGTTTGGATTATAATAACTTTTTTTTTTGCTACAGTCTCACTCTGTTGCTCATGCCGGAGTGCAGTGGCATGATCACAGCTCACTACAACCTCCACCTCCTGGGCTCAAGTGATCTACCTGCCATTACATAAAAACTTCACAAACTATTCAACTGTGTGTTTTGTTTACTGTAATAATTTCTTCAAAGGGAACTTACATAAATGTCCAGGGCACTATAAAATACTATCTTCTATACTTGTTAGAGACTATCTCAAAGAATGATCTGTATTTTATGTGTTTGACTGCTTATCTCTTTGTAAGAGTACAGAAAAAATATGATTTTGGTTTTATATTTTCTGTTTTCACACAAAGTTGCCTATATTGTGACCTTAACAAATTTTTTTTTCTCTCTCTCTGGTGACTAGTGGTATCAGGTGTTGAAGAGAGGAGGGGAACTGGTGAGTACTATGTGATTTATTTTTATTCTCTTCCTCCCTCCCTCCTCCTCCCTCCCTCC
>NW_012118599.1:8025734-8054867 GCF_000951035.1 Colobus angolensis palliatus
TCTTTCTTTCTTTCTTTCTTTCTTTCTTTCTTTCTTTCTTTCTTTCTTTCTTTCTTTCTTTCTTTCTTTCTTTCTTTCTTTCTTTCTTTTTCTTCTCTTCTCAGAGTCTTTCTCTGTCACCCAGGCTGGAGTGCAGTGGTGCAATCTTGGCTCACTGCAACCTCCACCTCGCAGGTTCAAGCGATTCTTATGCCTCAGCCTCCCAAGTAGCTGGGAGACGTGCAACACCACACTGGTCCAATTTTTGTAGTTTTAGGGGAGAGGGGGTTTCTCCATGCTGCCCAGGCTGGTCTCGAACTCCTGACCTCAGGTGATCCATTCGCCTTGCCTTCTCAAAGTGCTGGGATTACAGGAGTGAGCCACTGCGCCTGGTCTATGTGATTTCTATAACATTCTTGAGGTTTAAGAATGAGAAATTATTCAAGTTAGTCCAGTCTCCCCTACCCTGGCTATTTTTGCTTCTCCTTCTCCTTCTTCTTTTTGCTTGTCTTTTTTATTTCCGGTCTTCTGCTATACTGAGCATAAATTGAATAGATGAGTGCGTCTAAGAGACAGGTGCTTGTCTCTTGAGAATTTAGATTTTGCAGGAAACACTACTGTACTGACAGTAACACAAAAATGGCTCTTATCTTCAGTTAGTTAATGATGAACAATCCGAAACCTGCATGTTCATTCCATAATTAAACCCCATTTCCTCAGGTTTAGCTGAGATTCACTTCCTGGCAACTTGTGCAAACTAGTCTTTCTCTGCCTTCCATAGTGACAATAATGAGCTTGCTGCACCAGACTGTCTAATCCTGCACACATTTAGTTAAGGTCACAATATAGGCAACTTTGTGTGAAAACAGAAAATATAAAACCAAAATCATGTTTTTTTCTATACTCTTACAAAGAGATAAGCAGTCAAACACATAAAATACAGATCATTCTTTGAGATAGTCTCTAACAAGTATAGAAGATAGTATTTTATTTTATCATTTATTTATTATATTTTATTTTATTCTTTTTTTTTTTTTTTTTTTTTTAAGATAGGGTTTCACTGAAGTGCAGTAGCGTAATCATAGCTCACTCACTGCAGCCTCAACCTCCTGGGCTCAAACGGTCTTTCCACCTCAGCTTCCTAAGTAGCTGGGACTACAGGCACATGCCACCATGCTTAGCTAATTTAAAAAAAAAAAGTTCTTACTATGTTGCCAAGGCTGGTCTTGAACTCTTGGGCTCAAGTGGTCTTCCCATCTTGGCCTTCCAAAGTGCTGGGATTACAGAGATGAACCACCATGCCCAACCGAATATGGTATTTTTGGGATGGAAGTAAATAACAGATTATACAGTCCAGTTTAAAGAAAAGGAAACAGATGTATATACATAAGAAACTTGCCCTAGTTAACACCAACATTTAATTGGAAAGCAGGACAGATTTGCTACAGGATACAAAATTATAGCTAAATAGGAGACATAACTTCAAATGTTCCATAGCACTGTAGGATGAGCATAGTTAACAAAAATATATATTTTCAAATAACCGGAAGAGAGACTATTGGATGTTGCCAACAAAAAAAATGATAAATATTTGAGATGACAGATAAACTGATTACCCTAATCTGATCACTATATTTTGTATGTATCAAAACATCACTATGTACTCCATAAATCTGTACAATCATTATTTATTAATTAAAAATGTTTTTAAAGATTTATTTGGAGATCCAAAAACAGTAGTCAGCTTTCTGAAATTTCAAACCTTTGAAAAAAATTTAATCTGTAAAACTTTCTACCAATTTTATCTAAGACGTAAACACCACCTCCTTATTCTACTCTTCATACTCAGTCTCTGAATGTATATCATTTTCTTGTCACTTAATTCTTGAAAGAACAAAAAGAAGAAAGAGTTGGAAAACAAAAATTTTAAGGACTGGCAGGGGCAAATGAAAAGAGATCATGAGAAAGAAACCTGGCACTTTCTACCTGCAACCACAGCAACTTCAATCTAGAATTGATTTTAAAGGTGTATTAGCTTCAGTCACTTGAGAAGCAGACATCACATGAGTTTAGATGTGCAAGAGATACATCGTTAAAGATGAAGGAGTGAATGTAGATGTACGAGGAATAATCCTTTAGACTATTATGCAGTCTGACACCAGTGGAAGGAAAGGGGGAAGGAGGAGATATTGGATAAGAAGATTCTCACTGCCAGACAGTCAAGGAACTTCAACAAGGCCAATGGGGAGTTCCTGAGGCAAAGGTTCTCATTGGAACACTGCTGTGTCCTGCAGTCATGCCCTAGCACCCCTGCTGTACTCAGTCATTGGCTGGAAGCATCACAGGGAAGTGTGATGGCTGAACACAGTGGAGAATCCAGAGAGATAGCAGCTTGGACTGTCAGTCTACTATGCTCTGCCTAGCAGAAAATCTGAGCAGCAGTATTTATGGCCAGTGCAGACCACTGTATTTTATGAACATTCTTAGATGCCACATGTTTCTGTAGAAGCTCCTCCAGAGTCTTTGCTGGTCTCATTTTGTGAGAAGAAACTTAGAAGAGAGAGGTTAAAGGGATGAACTGCAAATCTTAGTTGCTACAATTGGCCTTGTGGTCACAACTGGTACTCATAATCTGCCTCTATTATCCAATCGAAATTCTTCCTACCCACTACTATCATTTCAGCCTGTGCTAGTGGCTGCCAAGTAGCCTAGACATTTCTGAAGTGTCTGAGCCATAATCCTAGCTTTCTCAGAGTTGCTGCATAAATTTATTCCAGGTATAATGGAGCAACAATTACCTGAGGCCAGTCTTCTTTTCCCTCTTTGGTTTCCAGACTCATGCTTTTGTTCTTTTGGGAACACAGGACTATGTAGAGGTCTCCAATTAATGTATATACTAGATCCTAAAAGGTGGCATCTCATCGGTTTCAAGTGTTGCCTCTGAGTTGGAGCTTCAATTGTGTCTTTAGAAAATGGATGAACCAGCCAGGCATGGGGGCTCACACCTGTAATCTCAGCACTTTGGGAGGCTGAGGCTGGCAGATCACGAGGTCAGGAGTTCGAGACCAGCCTGGGGCCAACATAATGAAACCCTGTCTCTACTAAAAAAAAAAAAAAAAAAAAAAAAAAGAAAATGGAAGAACCTGTATACCTTCAGTAACTGCATGAGGTCAATGGCTTCTGAGAAGGGCAGTATATGATAATGATAACACCAGTGGGTCCTATCATCATGAGATCACTGTCATATCCTCTTTGCTACACAGTAGGTTTCCTGTTTCAATGCCTTTGTTTGAAATTCTGTGCCTGTGGATTAGGTATTTTGTAAGCCCTCAGATAGTGGCGCTGCTGATTTCTGTGAGTAGGAAAAGTAAACACATACCTAGAATAGAAGAGATATTTATCCCTGTAAGGATGAAATATTGACCTTTTCATAACAGATGGGGCCCAATGGGATTGACTTGCCTTCCAAGTGGCCACTGCTTAGTCTTTGTGAAGAAAGGTGCCATATCAGAGGCTCAGAATTGATACCTATTGCTGACAATTTTGACATTCAGAGGCAGCAATAACTGAGAGAGCCTTGGTTAGTGGGAGTACATGCTGCTGGCCCATACATTTCTCCCATCTCTTCACCAGGACCCCCTGTTCACGTGTACATTGAATCAGTTCCAACATGACCTATGGTGCAGACTGGCTAATATTAACTGATCTACTTGAATGTTCAATTCCTCTTTTGGGGTGCATACCTTGTTTTGGTTATTCAAGTGTGATACCAAAATTTGTACACTTTGTGCTCACCCCATATGTATATTCACATGTACTACACCATACTTACTAATATCTGACATTCTAATTCTTTTCCTTGCAGTTACATAATGAGAAGTTCAGGTCATAAGTTACTTCTCTGTGGTCCAAGGACAGTTGAGAGAAGTTCAAGATGTTTTCCTTGGTCTTTTATACCATAACAACTCTTACACCACAAGCTAGCAACACAGTAGGGAGGTTACTGTTACTTCCAAGTATGTAGATTTTAGGTATACAGTTCAAAACTAGTTAAATGACCACTGGGTGGGTCTGTGGACCCACTGCACATGATAGAATCAGAATTTTATTTTATTGTATTGTATGGGTACATAATGGGTGTGTATATAGTGTGGGATATATGAGATATTTTGGTATAGGCATATAGTGTGTAATATTCACATCAGGGAAAATGGGATATCCATCACCTCAAACATTGATAACTTCTTTGTGTTAAAAACATTTCAATTATACTCTTTTAGTTACTTTAAAATGCACAATAAATTACTGTGTACTGTAATAACCCTATTGTGCTATCGAATACTAAATCTTATTCATTCTATCTGACTATATTCTTGCACCTATTAACCTTTCTCAGTCCGCCCACCCCCACTATCCTTTCCAGCCTTTGTGATGGTAAATCACCTTACTCTCTATCTCCATGAGATCAATAGTTTTAATCTTTAGCTCTGAAAAATGAGGGAAAACATGTGAAGTTTGTCTTTCAGTGCCTATCTTATTTTACCTGATATAATGACCTCTGGTTTGATCCATGTTGTTGGAAACTATAAGATCTCATTCTTCTTTATGGTTGAACAATATTCCATTGTGTATATGTGCCACATTTTCTTTATCCATTCATCTGTTGAAGGACATTTTGGTATCCAAATCTTGGCTATTGCAAATAGTGCTGCAATAAAAAAGGGAGTGCAGATATCTCTTTAATACACTGATTTCCCTTTTTTTTGATATATACCTAGCAGTGAGATTGCTGTGTCATATGGTAGTTCTATTTTTAGTTTTTTGAGGACCCTCCAAACTGTTCTTCATAGTTGCTGTACTAATTTACATTCCCAACAGCAGTGTACAAAGGTTCCCTTTCCTCTACATCTTCACCAGCATTTACTGTTGCCTGTCTTATGGATAAAAGCCATTTTAACTGGGTGAGATGATAGCTCATTTTGAACCTTTTCATATGCCTGGTTGGCATTTGTATGTCTTCTTTTGAGAAATGTCTCTTGAGGTCTTTTGGCCATTTATAAACTGGATTGTTAGATTTTTATTCTATAGAGTTGTTTTAGTTCCTCATATATTTTGGTTATTTATCCCTTATCAGAAGGGTAGTTTGCAAATATTTACTCACATTCTGGGGATTGTATCCTCACTTTGTGAATTGTATCCTTTGCTGTGCAGCAGCTTTTAAAGTTGATGTGACCCCATTTGTCTATTTTTGCTTTGGTAACCTGTGCTTTGGGTATTACTCAAAACATCTTTTTCCAAGACCAATGTTCTAGAGTTTTCCAAAAGTTTTATTTCACTACTTTTATGGTTTGAGTTCTTATATTTAAGTTTTTAATCATTTTTTATTTAACTTTTGTATATGGCAAAATAAAGGAATCCAGTTTCCTCTTTCTGCATATGAATATTCAGTTTCCCAGCATCATTTATTGAAGAGACTGTCCTTTCTCTTATGTATTTTCTTGGCACCTTTGCTTTTGGCATATAGAAATGCTACTAATTTTTGTATGTTACTTTTGTATCTTACAACTTTACTAAATTTTTAAATCAGTTCTAATAATTTTTTAAAGGAGTCTTTGGGTTTTTCATAATATAAGATCATACCATCTCCAAATAATGGGAATTGTTCTGGAAAACTCTTTTCACCCTGATATAGCTTGGATATTTGTCCCTCCAAATCTCATGTTCCAGCCAATAGGTGGAATGGATTCAAAATCTAACACCAAAGGCTTTAATCAATATTTTGATTAATTATATTATCAAAATAACTACTTTGGAATATTAATGAGATACATAAACTTATTATTCCTTCCCAATTTGGATGCTTTTTGTTCCTTCCTCTTGTCTGATTGCTCTATCTGGGACTTCCAGTACTATGTTGAATAACAGTGGTGAAAGTGGGCATAGAATCAGAATTTTAGCTGGGTATCCCGTTGTTACATGGCTCCTGCAAACTCCCTCCCAACAGGGGTGTCAAGATGATGCTTTGAGTCACTGATGAATATTAACATCAACTCAGAACTTATGCCTTATTTTCCTCAATATGTCTAGATATTCTGCTCCCCACTATATAGTCACCTGTATAAATGGCTGTAGATTAATTAAGGAAAGGATTGGGGGAATCATACTTGCCACAGTTTTCTTATAAAGTCATCCCCCTAGAGACCCATTCACTTTATTAGCTGACAAGTTCTGAATTTGAAAATTGACTCAAACCTGGAAACTGAGCAAGGGATCATGCATGGCTTTTTATTGGGGTGGCAGCCCTTAGTCTACTGCTTCTTCATTCTTGTCTTTTTTGGTTATAGATATTAAACTATATTCTTATTGCCTAGCTGTCTCTTTCCCCTTAGGGATACCACGCACTATTAACCATGTCCATTACTCTCTGTGGGCCAAGACTTATTGGCTGCTCTTCTGACCTTGATGGTCATTACAATAATTGTGTACTGATTTCTGGCAGCTAAATATCACCACCTGGCCTCTATTATTTCAGAACTGCCTTATCTCCATAAATATTAATGAGCCCTGGACTGGGACCATCTCTCTTACCATCAGCTCTGGCCTGTGGAAGTGAGCCACCCTTGAATTTGTTAGTAACACTGGTGTTCCTCTCATCAGTGCCAGTGCATTCTTGATGGTCTTGGCAAATGGCATTTTATATATATATATATATATATATATATATATATGGGTTTCCATGTATTATATTATCATGTTGTCTTGCATTGTAATATATCTATTCTAGTATTTTTACTTCCTTCATCTTTCTAATTCTTAATCTACCATCTTCCAGGCATTTTCCCTTAACTCAGGATAAAACCATTCATTTCTCCCAGTCAATAAGTGAAAGAGATCCAAAATCTCATACCAAAACCTATAATTATAATTAAAATAAGTAATTTGGAACATTAATGAGATACATAATCTTATTATATACAGTTATAATTTTTGTGAATATTTTAAGGCTAGGAAATGGTGCTCACTATTCTTAGATATGAGTTAACTATTGCTTTTTTCTTGTTTCCTAGGCCAAGCACATCCAAGTCAGGTTAAGATGAGTTTTGAACTTGTATGAGGCCTGTAGCCCCTTTCTTTTGACTTATTTCTCACTTTTGGAATATAAATGTTTAGCCAATGGCGGTACCGTTATTGTATCTTGAAAGTAAATAACTTGTTTAGTTTCACAGGCTCGTAGATAGAAGGAACTCATCTCCAGATGAGATTTTGGTCTTGGGACTTTTGATTGACCTGATGTTGGAGTGAGTTAATTGGGCAACTATTGGGAAGGTGTAACTGTATTTTGCAACGTGACAAGGACATGAGATTTGTGTGGCCAGGCCAGAATAATATACTTTGAATATTTGCCCCCTCAAATCTTATGTTGCCATGTAATCACCAATGTTGGAGGTGTGGCCTGGTATGAGGTATTTGGGTTATAGAGGCAGCTTCGTGCTGTCCCCATAATAGCGAGTGAGTTTTCGTGAGATCTGGTTGTTTAAAAGTGTATGCCACCCCCCTTCTTGTTCCCACTGTTTCCATGTAGGACCCCTGCTCCGCCTTCACCTTCCACCATGATTGTAAGCTTCCTTACACTAGAAACAGATTCCTCACTAGAAATGGAGTGCCTCAGGTGCAATGCTTCCTGTATAGTCTGCAGAACTGTGAGCCAATTAAACCTCCTTTTTAATACATTAGCCGGACAAGATATTTTGTTATAGCAAGGTAAGGACCACCTCACACACATCCCTTCAGGCTGCACAAGCAGAAAAAAAAAAAAATGAAAGCATTGAAGCATTGAAGACACCAGATAAATCTAGCCAAATTTTTTTAAAACACAACAAAGTTTCTGAAAATTATTATTGTAACCACAGTACGAAATCCAATTTTAAAATGAACTAAAGATATGAAGAGGATACAGAGAAGGCACATACACAAATAGAAAAGTGTTCAACATCATTTAATCATTACAGAAATAGAAACTAATCTTCCAATGAGACATCACTATATACCTATCAGATTTGATCAAATAAGCAATAAAGATAACACCGAATACTCACAGGGACATGGAGAAACTGAATCACTTATACATAGCTGGTAAGAATGTTAAATGTTACACTCACTCTGGAAAATAATTGGGTGGTTTCTTATAAAATTAAAAATACAATTGCCATACAACCCAGCAATTGCATTTTTGTTCTATTTGAAAGAAATGAAAATTTATGTTCACACAATCTGTACCCAAATGTTCACATGGTTTTATTCATAATAGACAAAATTAAAAAACCCCAGATGACTTTTAATTAGTGAATGGTTAAAGAAACTGTAGTGTATTTATACAGTGGAACATCACTTAGCAATATAAAGAAACAAACTATTGTACACACATCAACTTGAACAAATCTCTAGAAATTATGCGAGTGAATTATGCTGATTCTAAAGAGTTACATATTATATGATTCCATTTATGTAACATTTTTGAAATGACAACATTATGGTAGTGGAAAACAGATAAGTGGCTGTGAGTGTGTTGTAACAGACCAACATGGGGGCTACTTGTGATAATGGAACTACTCTGCATCTTGGCTGTGATGGTGGATACATGGGCCTACACAAATAATAAAATTGGATAGAACTAAACACATATACAGGTATAAACAAAACTGTATATTCCAATAAGATCCATGGATTGTATCACTGTCAATCCTGTTTGTGATAATGCTATACAGTTTTGCAAGATGTAACCACTGGGGGAAACTGAATAAAGGATATACGGGATTTCTCTGTCTTATTTCTTACAACTTCAAGTGAATCTACAGTTACCTTCAAATAAAATATTTAATTTAAAATTAAATGGAGGAAAACATACCATGTTAGTTCAAAGGAGGAATATATTTTAAATAAATCATTAAATAAGAGAGTAAATCTTGGCATTAGAAAATGCCAACAGTTCACATTTCTGGAAATCTTTCATACAAAACTATGCAAGCCCTGAGGCTGGAAATAGGGCGTAAAATGTTCCATAAAGTCTGTTTCTGAAAAAGAAAAATGTTCCAAGGAAAAAAATAAATTGCATGAAAAGCCAAAGTGAGAGCTGATGTCTTAACCATCTGTTAAGCCAGGAAAGGTACAAAGTCAGGTACAAAGTTTACATCCACTTGGTAACTTTGCCAGTCCAGTCATGAATGATACTTTGGAAACTATTTTTTGGAATCTATTTCTCCGACCAGCATTCCTAAGTATCACGAAAATCTCAAGACCTGACAAACACTTAGGAAAATTTCAGACATCATCAAGGATTTACACAGAGAACAGAGAACAATTGAATAAAGAAGTGAAAAATATTGCAAGGAGTTTCAAAAAAAAAAAAAGAAAAACAAAGAGTAGTGAAATAAGTGAAATCGTTGCTGGCTAAATGGCTAGAGGGAGGCAAATAGGAATCTCTCAACTGTGAAATTAAGATCACCTTATGAAAAAAAAGTCTAGAATGTATATCTTCTGTCAATCGGTGCTTGCTAAAAGTGAACGATCTTAACAAAAGCGAGTCCTTATCTGTGCTTTTATAATTTTGGTCCTCTTCTCACCCTGTTTGAATGGCTAAAGAATTTGAAAATAAATGCTATCAATTAAAATTTTTCTAAAGTATGGGAGTTAACCTAAGTACTCTATCACAAAACACGCTGGCATTGGAGTTGCTTACAAAGATACTGGTGTGTTTTATGTTCTTAAAAGTCTAAGGTATAGGGTATAAATCTATGTTAAACACAAAATAGCTTCTGCACTTCGATAGTCATTTGCTTCAATACAAATAATGTTTTCAGCACAAATTATTTGGCTTTAACTGTTGCAACTAAACACTCATTTCTCATCTATCTGAGAGGCAGTTATTTTCTTGGTAGTAATTAGGTAGTCATTGCTCACTCATACCCAATTCAGACTGCTAAAGTTCACCTGAAATTGTTCTTCCTTAGCTCAGGATAATGAGTGCCAATCTTTACCATTTGAGTACTTAAAGAAGCACCTGCTACAAAGTAAGGAGTTGAAGTATATCTGGAACCAGGACATGCTTTCCGGTAGCCACACAGGGCCCCACTTTCAAGGGGTGCAACATTGTGTTTCATACCTTGGTCTCACGGTCTTGAAATTCTTAGCAATTTTTGAACAAGGGTTCCAGAACTTTCACTTTGTATTGGGTCCTGAAAATTATTTATCTAGTCCTGGTGGAACTCCTTGACTTGATATACCTGGAACTCAGCTCCTAGTAAATTTGGCATGGAGGTGACAACTTTGCTTACTTCCGTATCTTTCATTACTGGGGATTCAACATGCCAGTTTCTGACAGGCCTTTTCAGAAACTACCCGAAATGTTTTGTTTACTCAAGAGGTAGTTTACTCAGAGTGGAAAAACCAAACAAACGAACAAACAGAAAATAGGAGAGGGAGGGAATGTGGCAAACCAAATCTGAGTCCAGTTCTGTCAATTGCTAGAGAAAGACACTTTTTCTTGTCCATGTGTTTCCCCCCATGATAAAAGAGTGTATGCTATTGCCTATAAAATAATCATTAAGAATTTTGAAGGTCCCGCTTGTTTTTAAAATGTCCTGCCAGTATTTATTTTTAGCTTTTATTTTGGTTTCAGGGGTACATGTGCAGTCATACTGCATGTCATGGGGGTTTCTTGTACAGATTATTCTGTCACACAGGTAAGGAGCATAGTACCCTATAGGTAGTTTTTTGATCTTCACTCTCTTCCCACCCTCTACCTTGAAGTAGGCCCCTATGTCTATTGGCCCCTTCTTTATGTCTGTGTGTACTCAATGTTTAGCTCCCATTAATAAGTGAGAACATGTGGTATTTGGTTTTCTGTTCCTGCATTAATTTACTTAGGATAATGACCTCTAGCTCCATCCCTGCTGCTACCAAGTACACAGTCTTGTTTTTATTGCTGTGTTGTATTCCATGGTGTATATGTACCACATTTTATTTTTCCAGTCCACTGTTGATGGGCACCTGGATTGATTCCATGTCTTTGCTATTGTGAACAGTGCTGTGATGACTATATGCAAGCATACATCTTTATGGTAATTTGCATTCCTTTGGGTATATACCCAATAATAAGATTAATGGGTAGAATGGTGGTTCTGTTTTCATTTATTGGAGACATTACAAAACTGCTTTCCACAGTGTTTGAACTAATTTACATTCCCACCAGCAATGTATAAGCATTCCCTCTATTTTTTTTTTTTTTTTGCAACCTCACCAGCATCTGTTATCTTTTGACTTTTTAATCGTAGTCATTCGAACTAGTATGAGATAGTATCTCACTGTGGTTTTGACTTGCATTTCTCTAATGATTAGTGATGTTGAGCATTTTCTTGCATGCGCTTGTTGACTGTGCGTATGTCTCCTTTTGAAAAGTGCTTGTTCATATCCCTTGCTCGCTTTCTGATTTTGTTTCGTTTTGTTTTCTGCTTGTTAATTTACTTAAGTTCCTTATAGATTATGAATATTAGATCATTGTCAGATGCATAGTTTGCAAATATTTTCTCCCATTCTGTGGGCTGGTTGTTTACTCTATTGATAGTTTCTTTTGCTGTGTTGAAGCTCTTTAGTTTAATTAGATCCTTTAATTTAATTACTTTTCCATTTTTATTTTTGTTGCAGTTGCTTTTGGCATCTTCTTCATGAAATCTTTGCCAGGATGTATGTCCAGAATGGTATTTTGCAAGTTTTCTTCAATGGTTTTTATAGGTTTACGTGTTACTTTTAAGTTTTTAATCCATCTTGAGTTGATTTTTGTATATGGTGTAAAGAAGGGGTCCCGTTTCAATTCTCTTTGCATGTGTTCTGCCAGTATTATAATGCTACTGTCCTAGAAAATATCTTAAGCAACAGAGAAAGAAAATATGCAATCTACTTCTAAATCTTGGAAAAGAGATTAGATGAAATGGACACAAACTTCCAGAACAGAAAAATACTCTATAAATATTCATTCCATGAGTATTGTGGAATTATAAAATTGTTCACAGATTTTATATATGATTAGATATATTCACTGTGACATATATATATGTGTGTGTGTATGTATGTGTATATATATGTATATATATATATATATATATATGGTTGAGTGCTGAAAAATATAGATACCCTTCTCAGATTTAATTGCAATAGTGAACTTCCTTTTTTATTTCTGTTTCTTAGGAGCTTTACTCATACTTAATTTATATCTCAAAATATTCATCCATTTTAATATACAATTCAATAGCATATATAATATGGAAAGACAGAGAAAGAGAGAGAAGAAAATAGATGAATTTCTTATAAGGAATTGACTCACACAATTATGAAAGCTGGTGAGTCCAAAATCTACAGTGTAGGCTGGCAGGCTAGAGACCCAGGGGAGTGAATAGTGTGATGGTGTAGATAAGTCCAAGGGCAGTCTACTGAAAAACTCCCCCTTGTTTGTGGAGACTAATCTTTTTGTACTTGTTAGGCCTTCCACTGATTAAATGAGGCTACCCACATTATGGAGGAAAATTTGCTTTCTCAGTGTTCACCAATTTAAATGGTAATCTCATCCAAAAAATACCCTACAAGTTGATACATACAGTTAACCATTACACTCAATAACTCAGAATTCTGGCATTTTCAGACATTAAGTCCCTATCATTATCCCTTTTCATTGTCTTTAATGTCAGTCTACATACCTTCCCATCGCTCTTTAGTTGAGGAGCTGCCTAGAAGTGACTTCAAATACTTCATTACAAGTTTACACGTTTTTAAGGAGTATCTCAGAAAAGAGATTAAAATAATATAATTGAATCTTAGAACAATTTGAATAAAATAATATGAATTTATTGCATCTACTTTTTATGTGTATGCTATGTATTTTATAAATATTTCAAAATCTTTTTTGCAGTTACTAGCAAAAGACTAAATATTTCATTCTGGAAAAAACATAGAAAACATCAAAAATGGGTTCAAGTTGCACATTGGCATGTGTTTAGACAGCCTGAATCAGTTGCAATTCTGCCCATGTGCATGGATATTTTAAATGGAGAACACACGAGAGAAATGTGTTTTAATATTTAAAAGTAGAATGAAGAGAAATGGTATTCTTTCTGCATAAAAACACAAAGAACAAAGAAATTTGCATGAATGCCTTTAAATTACTATTTTGAAAAAAATTTCAAAAAATATTTTTTTACTCAAGCTTATTTATCCAATCCATAGAATATTTTCAAAGTGTTTCTAGAAATCACTTTGAACAAATCAGAAAATAGAAATCTTAAACACGCTCAAAGAAATATCTTGCTTAATGCCTACATCAATTTAACCTTTGCATCATTGATTTTATAGTAATTTCATCAAAGCAAACTTTCAAAAAAATACTGCTCCTCAGTACAATCTGATGACT
The DNA here is from genome assembly GCF_000951035.1 of Colobus angolensis palliatus. Classification (NCBI taxonomy): domain Eukaryota; kingdom Metazoa; phylum Chordata; class Mammalia; order Primates; family Cercopithecidae; genus Colobus; species Colobus angolensis. Next base: position 8,039,170 of record NW_012118599.1, read on the forward strand.
ATTAACAAAGTTAAATACAAATAGAGCAAATAAAGCAAAACTTGCCAATACTCCAGAAGTTCCTTTTGTAGGTTTTTAAATTTCAAATGTCTTGTTTTATTCATGTATTCTTTCTTTCATTTACTTAATTATCACATTTGTAAATATGTATTTTGCAGTGAATCATGAAAACACACATGATACCTGCCCTTGTGGCACCTATAATGTAGAGGGTGAAGCCAACATTAAGTGATCACACAAATATACTTAAAAAGTCTTAAACATATTATGTTGGAAATGTATGTTGTCATGAAATTCTATGAATGGATTTGATTCAGTATGAGACATCAAGCATGCCTATTTTAAGAGGAAAACCATGTGAGTTGAAAGCCAACAGTTGAAGAGTAGTTTAATGTGAAAAGAAGGTTTGAACAGAATATTTTAAGCAGATGGGAGAAAGTACAAGTGCAAAGACCTTCATTGTGAGGGAGCATTGTTTTCTGAAAGCTGAAGAAAGTTCTAGGGTCTAAGCAGAAGGTGAGCTTGGGAGAGGCAGTGACAGCAAATGAATGCAGGATGAGAATAAGCAGGGTAGTTTAGTGCATGCTAAGAACTTTAGCCTTTTTAATGAGATCTCCAGTTTTAAAAGATCACTCATTTCCATATGTAGAATGGATTGAAACAGAGGCAGTAATCTGAGTTGAAAGCCATTAGCTAACTATTGGAGTGGTCCGAGAAAGAGAGGAAGGTAGGTAAAACTATGTTGGTGAACTTATTAAGATGAATTAAAGAAGCCACTTTTGAGAAATATTTAGAAGATGATATTAATAATAAATGAAGACATATGAATCATGAGTGTGAAGCAGTAGGAGGAACCAGGGATAAATGCTAGATTTGACTTGCACAATTATATACATTATTGCTTTGTTCATAAAATGTATCACCCGAGAAAAACATCTGGTTTGAGGGAAAGATAATAAATTTAATTTCAGACATATTTAGTTGAGTAGCCTTTAAGATATCTCAGCTAGACATGTTAGGAAAGTAGTTACATATAAGGGTATAGACGCAAAGAAAGAGAGATCAATTGTTTTTTAAAAATTGCATGGATATTTTATTTGAAGAAAATATAGTGGATTATAGTAGAGTTAAAAGATTATAGAGATGATTCTGTCAGAAGAGAAAGGAATTTGGAAAGATGTCTGAGGAACTTAAAATTTAAAGGTCAGGTATAGGATAATGAACTGGTAAAGATGACTAAGAAAAGGCCACAAGGACACCGAACTGTTTTATTTCTTCTAAATTAGAAGTACTTAACAGAGATGAATGAACTGGTGACTTCCCTAGTGACCATCTTTTGGAAAATTTGGATGGGTTTCTTTATTCTGCAACCCAGAAGCATAGTTGCTTTATGTTTTTTCCACTAACAGGTAGATTAGTCAGCCTCTCATGCACTATTAATGGGTCTCTGGAAAGGTCTCCCCACACAAAAAATTAAGATTGCTGTTGTCCTACATTTCAAGTTAGAGCTTCATCTGTAAACATATAAAACTCATAGGAACTATCTTAATTTTAACCAGCAACTATTTATTTACAACTTATGTTGAATGTGTATATGAGGTACTTTTATGAAATTACATTATTATCAAGAAGAGAAGGGAATGGAAATGATGGCTTATGGAAGAAAATAAGAAAGACTCAGAGAGTTAACCAAAGGTAGGTGGTGGAAAGGGGCTTTGAAAGACACATTTTATTTTCTAAATGACATTCTAGAATACTCTAGAGTGAATATTCTAGAATATTCTAGAGGTAATAATCTAGAATTACTTATAACAAATCTTATTTTTAGGAATGGATCTGGTAAGCTTTTAGGAAGAGATATAAATAATATATCATCTAGGACTCATAGGTAAATATATCTTTAAAATTAAGCACCATCTAGTACAGGAAATCTTTCTACAGCCCACCCTCAATATGAGTCTAGGCTTGCATATTATTTGTGATGGAGTTGGTTATATCACAACTAATATGCCTCCTCTTCTCTTCTCTTACACAATGGCCCTGATGGATATCACTGGATTAGTGCTGAATGAATGAAACCTCTTATTTGTGTCAGAGTGCATTGGGTAGAGATCTTGTTTTATTCCTGCTATTTTCTTTCTTTTGGGATGATCATCAACTACATCTTTAGTTCTTTATATGCTGAAGATTCCACACACATAATCATTCTATTAATGACATTCTATAAAATGTCAAATTGTCTCTTAAAATGAAATGCTCAGAATCTAACTAAATGTTTCATGTGTAAATGGCTGGGGCAAAATGGTATCTATTGCACTTATGGTAATACCTACCTTAGCCCAAATAAGGAGTTCACTATAGATTGTAAGCATCTTTTTCTCATGAAAAATTATTAAGTCTTTTTATTATAAGCAGGCCATCTCTATCTTCAGGGCAATTAATTTTTTAATTGGATTTTTTAATTTTATTTTTTTAAAAGGATGTATGTATACATACATATGTATGTATACTTGTGTGTATGTGTGTGTGTGCACATATATATAACACTTTTTCTTTACAGTTTCAATGTCATTATCCTGAAAGTCTCTCTTCATGCTTAGGACACCCATACATTTCAAGATTACCCCTTCTTTATTTTCACCTACACAATGGCAACAAATCAAAACAGATTAAATAGTAACTTATTAGACACATTTATTAATCATCATATTTATTTTGTTATATTTTGTTCTTATATATTTTTGGGCTTTTATTATTTTTGTAGGAAATGATACTATCTTTAAAATCAATATATAATGTAAAATTTCTGTATCTAGGCATTTTGTAATATCTTTTAAGGTAGAAAGGGAGCAAATTCTTGATTGTGTGAAATCTATTATATCAGCACTCATCTGCCTTGCTTATTGTTAAGTATATCTCTATTTAACAATATGAAGTCTTTGATAGAAAGTGATTGACAAATAGGCTACTTTTCCATTTCTGATATTTTCATGTAATTTTTCTCTGTTATTGTGAGTCAAGATTGTTGGAACAAAATGGTATCTAAATCAAGGACATTTGTGCAAAGTCTAGATGATACCATATGACTTTAGACCAAGAAAAAAGATAAATACTGTGTGCCATGTTTTTTTAAGTACAACCGTCTTGATCTCACCTTGCCTCTCTTTTGCCTCCTAACTTTTTTAAGTTTGACAATTGATTATGCAACTGTCTTGTCATAGACTTTTGTAAATATTGTTGAGGCATTTTTTCCAGATTGAGAAAAATGCCTTGAGTGTCTGCTTAGCCTGGTCTCATTAACATGCATCTACATAGCCCTCCTGTGACAGACAGCAGAGAAAATACAGAGACAGGAGGGTGGGAAATTAAATTATGTAAATTTTCTTCTACTAACAAGGTGAGGAATTAAGTAACCACACTGGTATCTTTATATTTATTTTTATTCCTCACTCCAGGAATTTTCTAGCAGGTAAGGCAAACAACCAGGAAATCTAGAATATTTATTTACATTGAGGTAAGCTGACAGCCTTTCATAGAGTGAATCGGAAATTTACCCTTGACTTCCAAATAAGGGCATAGGCAGTTTGAAAGCAGAAACGTTCAATTGCATAAGTTCTTGAACATTAGTTTTTGTTCAGTATTGAAGCCTGTATCTAAATGGATAGTAGATGATCCCAGAAGAAAAATAAAAAGCTTTATTAATTGGAAAATTTGGCCTGCAAGCTTCACTTTACCCATATCTGTGTATTTTTTCTCACTTTTGATTTTATCATTAGTTCCTTCCATAAATAAAACTAATGTGGGACTATAGCTTTTATTACAACGCTCATTTTTAAGACTTTCAGTTCTTGTTAAGTAGAGATGTTGAATTTGAAAACAATTAGGAGAGAGTTATATGTCTGAACTTACAATGGTAAATTAAAAGTAATAATTAGAAAGAAACAAGATAGTAAGGTCTAGAAATAAGACTCTACCTATGGTGATTATATAAGACATCCCCAGAGATTGCTCTTAAATAATAACTTGTTACCTAAAGCAGACTCTCTAGATCCATGACTGAAGAAAGATAAAAACAAAACAAACCGATATAGAGCACAAGAATTAGAAGGTCATTATGTGCCTTCTCCACCTGTAGCAATCAGGCATATTCTTTGTACCTATGCATCATCTATCTTTTTATCCATCCATTCATTCATTATCTACCTATTAATAACCTGTCTCTCTCTGTATGTCTCTGTCTTCATATAGTAGAATCAATTATTCCAAAAAACTAAAGGACAATATACAAGTAGACTAAAGCAAAACTGCTTTCTTTCAAGACAGAGCCTCAGGATCCCTGTGTTCTAGTTTCACCCCTGTGCCCTGTGTTTTCCTGCATCCTTTCTTTTCAGAAAGACCACAGAGGCATACACAGTGCTCAGCTTTAAACTCCTGCTCAGAATTCTGGTTTCTGGTTCTTCATGTAAGGAGCTGGGAAGTTGCCACCTTATCCTAACAATCAAAAAGGTGACAGACTGAAAAAAAATCAACAGATCTTGGATCCATAAGAGAGGTGAAGACAAACCCTCCTGTCTCTGTATTTTCTCTGCTGTCTGTCACAGGAGGGCTATGTAGATGCATGTTAATGAGACCAGGCTAGGCAGACACTCAAGGCATTTTTCTCAATCTGGAAAAAATGCCTCAACAATATTTACAGAACAAACCTTTGACCTCAAAATTTGAGAGACAGGCAAATACAGGAAATCATGGCTTACAAAAGCAGAGATTGATAAATTATAGAAGTACAGACAAATCTTGAGAGTTAGAACTCCAGGACGATCAAGTCATAGAGAAGCCTCCATACTTTTCTAAGTTTTACCTAAAGGATGTTGACCAGATTCTCATAGTAAATTCAGAGAAAAATTCCCACACTTCCAGAACTGGGGGAGTAGGGGTGGGGTCGGGAAGGAACAGAGCAGTCTGGTATTCTAAATAAGGCCTCTCCTCAAGGAAACTAATTAACCAGAGCCTAACCTCCTGGGGTACCATCAGAGCCTAATCGACCTGGGAGAAGGAAAATACCTAACTCTAGACCACTCTAGGCCCCCTGTTACACCTAATTGGGGAGAAAAAAACAAAACAAAACAGGAAACACTTGCGAAGTTCACAGTCTGGAGACATGTTCTTACTGAAAGATTGAAACCTAATCAGAGTGCTGCAGAACACTTCCCCTCCTCCACATGCTACCACTGCATTAATAGAAAACTATTTACAACAGTTCCTATTACCTAGTACATCATTAAGAAAAAATTATAAGACATCCTAAAAGGCAAAAATGACAATCTGAAGAGACAGAGCAAGCATAAAAATCAGACAAGGCAGGGATATTGGAATATCAGATAAGAATTTTTTTTAAGAAACAACTGTGATTAATAAGTTAAGGGTGCTAGCAAATAAAATACAGAATGTGAGAACAGATGGGCAGTGTAAGCAGATAAATACATATCCTAAGTGAGCCAGAAATAAATTCTAGGAGGCAAAAGCACTATAACCAAAATAGAATCCTCTCAGTGAGCTTATTTGTAGACTAACTGAGGATTGTTTGAGATTAAGGATACATCAGTAGAAACCTCCAAAACTGAAAAGCAAAAAGAACAAAGACTGAAAGAAAAAAAAAAAACAAGAAAAAAAACAGAACATTCAAGGACTGTGTGACAACTACAAAAGATGTTACAATATATCTGATGGGACTACAAGAAGAAGAATAAAGAAAGGAAGAGCAGAAACAAATATTTGAAACAATGACTGAGAAATTTTCCAAATTACTGTTAAACACCAAGCCAAAGATAAATCCAGGAAGCCAGAGAACACGAAAACAGGATAAATGCTAAAACCAAACAACAAGCCAAAACCAAATATCGGCATATCCTTTTAAAATTACGGAAAAGCAAAGATTTAAAAAATGGAAGATAATAAATAAATAAATAAATAAATAACAGTTGAGAGAGAAAAATCCACTAACCTAGAATTCTCTACTCTGAAAAATTATTTTTCAAAAGTGAAGGAGAAATTGACTTTCTTAAACAAATTCGAAAAAATTTGTTACCTGTAGAACTGCCTTGCAAGGAATGTTAAAAGAAGATTTTTGCAGCTAAAAGGAAAAATATAGGTTAGAAACTCGTATTTACATAAAGAACAGAAAGTACTGAAGAAGAAATAAATGAAGGTAAAATAAAAACTTTAATTTTAAAAAATTCTCAATTGACCCAACAAATTTAAATTGCTTAAAATAATGACAATATATAAGATTATGTATGCTTATGTATACGTAGTATATATGTATAATATAGAATAATGTTATGCTTATATATGCTTATATATATGAAATTAATGACAGCAATGATATAAGAGATGAGAGGAAAGAATTAACATTATTTTGTTATAAGGTACTCACACTAATCTTGAAGTGGTATAATGTTTTTTGAAAGTAGACTAGGATTAGTTGTAAATGAGTACTGCAAACTCCAGGACAACCATCAAAAATAGTGAAAAACAAAGAATAATTGATATTTTAAGAAAACAGTGAAAATGGAATCATATAAAATCACAGTTAAAACTACAAAAGGCAGAAAAAGAGTGGAATACAAAAATAAGAACAAAGAACAAGGGCAACAAAAACAAAATAGAACCAAATATAATAGATATTTACTTAACTATACCAATAATCACTTTTAATGTCAGTGGTCTAAATGTTTTAATAAAAAGACAGAGTTTTTAGAGTGGATTAAAAAGCGTGATCCAACTATATATGTTGTTCACAAAAATGCCACTGTAAATATGAAGACATATAAAAATCTTAACAAAGAACCCAAAATATATTCTGGAAATCAAAAACAGTGTAACAGAAAGAATGTCCTTGGTGAGTTTAATAGATTAAAAGTAAATGAGCATGTAATCCCAGCACTTTGGGAGGCCAAGATGGGCGGATCACGAGGTCAGGAGATCGAGACCATCCTGACTAACACGTTGAAACCCCGTCTCTACTAAAAAAAAATACAAAAAACTAGCCAAGTGACATGGCGGGCGCCTGTGGTCCCAGCTACTCGGGAGGCTGAGGCAGGAGAATGGCGTAAGTCCGGGAGGCGGAGCTTGCAGTGAGCTGAGATCCGGCCACTGCACTCCAGCCTGGGCGACAGAGCGAGACTCCGTCTCAAAAAAAAAAAAAAAAAAAAAAAAAAAGAGTAAATGAATGAAGAATAATATATTTTCATTTTAAAAAATATTTTATATTTTTTATTTTAAAAATATTTTAATTCATATTTAAAAAATATGTTAGCACTAAGCAAAAGAAAGCAGAATAATGATACTAATTTGAGACAGAGTGAACGTTAAGGCAAGAAGAGTTATCAGATATAAAGAAAGTTATTACACAATAGGTAAGCTCTCTAATAAGATGTAACTAATTCTTAATATGTATGCAACTAACAACAGAGCATCAAACTATATGAGGTTAAAAACTGGTAGAACTGCAAGGAACTCAACTATTATAGTTGGAAACTTAAACATCCATCTGCAGAAATAGATCCAACAGGCAGAAAATTAGTAAGAACATTGTCGAACTCAACAATACTGGCTATAACTGACATTTACAGACTATAGCAGAATATCCATTCCTCTTAAGCTCACCAGATAGACCACATTCTGGATTAAAACACACAATTTAACAAATTTTTAAATATAGAAATCATATAATGTTTTCTCTCAGTATGTAGTAAAATTAAACTAAGAAATCAATGACAGAAAAATAATTGAAAAGTTCCAAAATACACAGAGATTAAACAACACATTTCCAAATAACACATAGGTTAAAAAAGAAATCTTAATATAAATTAAACAGTATTTTGCATAAGTAAAAATAAAAATATAACTTATGAAAATTTGTGGGATGTAGCAAAAGCAGTGCTTTGAGGGAAATTTATAATACTGGATGTGTAAAATAGAAGTAGACCCATCATAAATAATGTAAGCTTCCACCTCAGGAAATTAGAAAAAGAAAATTAAATACAATGTAAGCAGAAGAAAATAAGTAATAAGAATCAATGCAGAGATCAGTGAAATTGAAAAGAGGAAATCAATAGAGAAAATCAACAAAAACAAAAGCTAGTTTTTTAAAAAGATAGATAAAATGAATAAGCCTTTAGCCAAGCCAAAAAAAAAAAAATACAAAATACAAATTGCTATTATTAGAATTTCAGTTTTCATGAGCATTAAAAGGATAATGAAGTAATACTAAGAAAAATTCTATGTCTACATATTTAATAACCTAAATGAAATGGACCAGTTTCTCTAAAGACAACATGTGCCAGAACTCACACAAGAATAGACAACCTGAATAAGTGCATAACTATTTAAAAATTTAATCAATGATTAATAGTCTTTCAAACAGAAATCACCAGGCCCAGATGGGTTCACTGGTAAATTATATCAAATATTAAATGAAAAAATTACAGCACTTTAAGCATCTTTTAAAGTAATTAGAAGCAGAAGGAATACTTTCTAACTCATTCTGTGAGGTCATCATTATCCTAATACCAAAACCAAGAAAAGCCATTATAAGAAAATAAAATTACAGATCAAGATATCTCATAAACATTGATGCAAAAATCCTCAACAAATATTAGCAAATGGAATCCAGCAATATATAAAAACAATTATACTCCATGGCCAAGTGGGATTTATCCTAGGTATCCCACTCTGGTTCAACATGCAAAAATTAATTAATGCAATCAATCACATCAATAGGCTGAACACGAAAAGAAAAGAAAAGAAAATATATACAGATGGGGAAGTAAAAAATGAAATTTTCTTTGTTCACTGATGAAATAATCATCTATGTGAAAAATCCAAAAGAATCAAAAAGAACAAAAACAAACTCCTGGAACTAATAGGCAATTATTACAAGGTTGTAGAAGACAAAGTTAATATACAAATTTAATTGCTTTTTTAGACACCAGTAATGAACAAGTGGAATTTGAAACTAAAACACAATAGCATTTACATTAGCACTCCCAAAACTAAATAATTAGGTATAAATCTAACAAAACATACAAAATATATGTAATCAAAAGTGTAAAGCCCTAAAAATAAAATTAAAAAGAGCTAAATAAAAGGAAAGATATTTCATATTCACAAATAAGAAAATTCAATAATGCCAGGATGGGAGTTCTTTCTAACTTGATCTATGGATTCAATGCAATCCCAATCAAAACCTCAGCAAGTTATTTTTTGAATATTAAAATTGTACTCTGAATTTTATATGGAGAAGGAAAAGACCCAGAATAGCCAACACAATATTGAAGGAGAAGAACAAATTGTACAATGACACTACACAACTTCAAGACTTACTATAAAGCTGCAGTAATCAAGGCAATGTGGTATTGGGAAAAAAATAGAAAAATAGATGAATTGAATAAAATAGGGAACCCAGAAACAGACTCAAATAAATACTGTCAATTGGTTTTTGATAAAGAAGAAAAGAACATACAATGGAGCAAGGGAAGTCTTTTTAAGAAAAGGTGCTAGAATAGCTAACTGGCCATCCACATGCAAAAACATGAATTTAGACAGACCTAACACCTGTCACAAAAATTAACTCAAAATGCATGATAGAGCTAAATGTAAAGTGCCAAACTATAAGACTTCTAGAGCATAACGTAGGAGATAACCTAGATGACCTTGGGTACGGTGATGATGTTTTAGATACAACACCAAAGGCATGAAATAATCCATGAAAGAGATAATTGACAAGCTGGACTTTCTTAAAATTAAAAACTTCTGCTCTGCAAAGGACAATGTCAAGACAATAAGACAAGCCAGAAACTTGGAAAGTATTCGCAAAAGAACAAAGCAAAATATTTGTAATACCCGAAATGTATTAAGAACTTTTAAAACTCAACAGTAGGAAAAGAAATAACTCAATTAAAAAATGAGTCAAAGACCTTAAAGGACATCTTACCAAAGAAGATACATATACACATATATATCACATATGTGTATATACATATATATATGGCAAAGAATTCTGTTAAAAGAATCTCCACATTTTATATTAAATGCAAATTAAAACAATGAAATACCACTACACACCTATTAGAATGAACAAAATCTAGATCATTGACAGCATAAATTGATGAGAAGAATAAGGAGCAACAGGAAATTTCACTCATTGCTGGTAGAAATGCAAAATGGTACAGCCACATTGGAGACAATATGGCAGTTTCTTTTAAGACTAATCATACTTTTACCATGTCATCAGGCAGCTGTGTTTCTTGGTGCTTACCAAACAAAATTGAAAACTGATGTTCACAAAAAAACCTGAATATGAATTATTACAGCCACTTTTAGAGGATTTTAGTGGATTTTACCACTGTAATAATTTGTCTTTTAATTGATATATTTAGATCGTTAACAGTAAAAGTGATTATAGATATATTTAAATAAATATTTGCTACTGTTTTGTATTTGTTGCCTTTGTTCTTTGTTCTTATTTTTGTCTTCACTCTTTTTCTGATGTTTGTGGTTTTAACTTAGATTTTATATTATTTCATTTTCTTTGCTTTCTTAGAATATCAGTTATACTTTTTTTTTCACTATTTTTGGAGGTTGTCCTGGAGTTTGCAGTACACATTTACAACTAATCCAAGCTTACTTTTAAATAACATACAAATTTAAGGATAGTGTGAATACCTTATGGTAAGAAAATAATCCTAATTCTTTCCTCTCATCTCTTGTATTATTGCTGTCATTCATTTCACTTATACATAAACATACATAAGCAAAGATGCACATAATATACATATACATAAGCACACGTAATCTAACATAATTGCCAAAATTTGGAAGTCACCAAAATGTCCTTCAGTAGATGAGTGGATAACCTATGGTACATGCAGAGAATGGAATATTATTCAGTTCTAAAGAATTAGGTTGTGAAGCCATTAAAAGATATGGAGAAGACCAAAATGCATACTACTAAGTGGAAACTCCAAAGCAAAAGAATACATGCCCTATCACCCAACTATATGACATTCTAGAAAAGGCCAGTAAAAACTATAGGGCCAGTAAAAATTCAGTGGTTGAGAAGGGTTGATAGGGGCAGGGATGACTAGGCAGAGCACAGAGGATTTTCAGGGCAATGAGAGTACTCTGTATGATGCTATAATAATAAGTAAATAGAATTATACATTCATCCAAATCCATAGAATGTGCAACACCAAGAGTAAGCCAAATGTAAGCTATGGACTTTGGCTGATTATGCTGTGTCAATGTAGGTTCATCAATTGTAACGAGATGTACCATTCTGGTGGGGGATGTTGATAATATGGGAAGTTATGCATGAGAATGGGGGACGTTGTTAACATGGGAAGCTATGCATGTGTGGAGTTTGGGGGCATATCGGAAATCTCTATAACTTCCTCTCAATTTTGCTGTGAATCTAAAACGGCTGTAAAAGGTAGCTTAAAAAATGACTTCTCAGTCACTTCTGCAACATGAAAACCCATTTTACAGATGGACTACTTCTCTATATATTCAAAGTTACTTAGGTATTCACAAAATTATGAAGAAGGCCAAGAAAATTTACTTTCTTCTCTTTTTGGCTACATCTTTTATCTTTTATTTATTTATTTATTTATTTATTTATTTATTTATTTATTTATTTATTTAGAATGCCTAGAAATTTTCTGCAGCTTGTGATTGACAAGATCCATACTCTTCTACTCCTAATTTATATCCAACTCAAATTTGCCCATTCTTATTCATGCCACATACTTTATATGAATGACTACTCTCTCAATTTATCTAGAGTTAGCTAATCTTGGCTTCCTGTAAAGAAGGGAAAACTCTTATTAGATGAGATGAATAAAAATTTGTTACCAGTTTCATTTGTTTCTTCTTTTGGAAAAAGTACCCCTTATAAAAGATGTAAATTCTGAATCTTTTCTTATAAAATTAGGTAAAATTGCAGATTGTATTTTAGGGCATAGCACTCTTTTAGATGTTTTGAAAATTCTACTACATAGGTGTTTACCAAAGTGCCTAACATACTGTTAATTATTTTATATATTCAACAAGTTCTTGTTGAATTTTATTGAAAACATGTTTATGTCTAATAAGGGAGTCATGAGATTCAGGACCCTGCAGCTCTTACAAAACAAGGCCTCTTTCAGCAATTGCAGTTGAGAGGGGACACTAGACATAGATAAAATGGGTACATTGTGAGGGGAAGGGAGTCAGGGTCTGGATCTTATTTTAATGGCACCAATTTAGAAATGGGTCTATGTTTGTTGATCTTACAGATAATAGCATGTATTAGTCTGTTCTCAGACTGCTAAGAAAGATGTAACAGAGTAAGTAATTTATAAAGGAAAGAGGGTTAATTGACTCACAGTTCTATATGGCTGGGGAGGCCTGACAATCATGGCAGAAGGTGAATGAGGAGCAAAGTCACATCTCACGTGGAGGCAAGCAAGAGAGTATGTGCAGGGAAACTCCCCTTCATAAAACCATCAGCTTTTGTGAATCTTATTCTCACTATCGCAAGAACAGGATGGAAAATTTCAACCCTTGTGATTCAATTATCGCCCACCAGGTCCCTCCCATAACACATGCGAATTATGGGAGCTACAATTCAAAATGAGATTTGCGTGAGAACATGGCCAAACTATATCATAGGATATTTTGAAAATTTTGTAGAAGTTATTGATGATCCTCTTGCCAGCAACAATATGAGTAATTTATGGATATTTTATGGGTTTCATGATGCCGTTGAAATCAACCCAATGGGTCTATAAACTCCATGTTAAGATTCCCAGTTATATAGTAGTCTGAAATAGAGCCTACAGATGAGACCACTGTAAAAAAACAAAATTCTCTTTGATTATTTGTCAGAGTATGGCATGGGTTCTGCTCCTAACAAAACTGCAATAACCCTATAGAGAGCAGATTGTGATAAATGAATTTGTGATTTCTATATTTCAGCATCTATTATAATTCATAGTGATAATTTATATATGTGTTAGTCTGGTTGAGTAAGCTCTTAGATAATGTATTAAATTAGTTCTATTTGATTCATGGAAAATGCAAACCTATAGAGATTCATGTAGCAGTTAGTTTGCATAATGATGACTGACGATTTCGCATTTACATTAATGAGTGTTAGTGACTCAAATAAGCTCTGAGAACCAACAACATGAAATCTGAAAGCTGCAGCTTGCAAATAATAAAAGAATGCTGCAGTAAGATGATCCCCACTGTCCTTAATTCAACTCTCTTAAACAGAGAAAGTACATTCTGTTAGTTCTCCTGTCCAAGGGCAATAAAGTTTACCATGATTTGATTTTATTTAATACATAGCCACTCCTGCATGCTGCAGCAGGATACAGCTGGATTAAGTTATGTAGCACTAAATTAATCATACATTGATAGGCATACTGTTGCTAAAAGTCCAATCTATACTCAAAAAGGTAAAGTTGGTTATACTTAGATATTTGAGCAACACATTTGGAATTTAACTAAAATAATTTTCAAGGAATTAGCTTGCATTTAAGATTTGATAGTGATTCACCTGCAAAATGTAGACAATTTCAGAGTTATTCCCATGACTTGGCCAAATAACCTCTGCAAACCCAAAGAGGGAACTTAAAGGAATGATTCTCAGGTGGGTCAACAGAGAGTGAAAGTCTTTTCCTTTATTATTAAATCCCATTGAAAATTGTGGAATGTGGTCTTTCCCATTGTATATCAACTTAACTTCCCAGACATCACTATTACAAGATCGAAAGCAGACAAAATAGTATTGTACACTTTAAATTGTTAGGTGGTGACCAATTTGCCAGCTGCCTTATACATCCTTTGAAAATTCAAATCAAGCAGACAGCAAAAAGCAAATGAATTATTAATGATACACTTCATATTCAGTGTGTGTATCCAGCAAGTAAACTCTTTTTTGAATGCTGACTTTTAAAATGTTTAAATAAACTCTTCTCTTTTGCTTTATGTTAGTGCCCATCTGATTTTAAAATACTAGGAGGATGTCTTTGTGTCCTCACATTACATATGCTTCAGTCTTTTTTATTTAATTAATAGGATGTATGTTTGTGGTCCCAGTTACTCAGGAGACGAAGGTGGAACGATCCCTTGAGCCCAGGAATTTGTGGGGGCAGTGAGCTATGATTGCACCACTGTACTCCAGCCTAGGCAACAAAGCAATACCTCCTCTCTAAAAAGTTTGTTTTTTAAATAAATAAATAGATAAAAACAATTAATTAATATGGCTGGAGCAATAATTATTGACATGGAAAAATATTCACCATAGGCTACTAAATGACCAAAACATGCATTATAAAGCAATGTACTCATTATTTAGACAAAAGAGATAAATTTAAATTACACCTTCCCCTCCCCTGGCTCCACACACACAACCTCTGGAACATGCAACAAAAACATCAATATCAATTTAATCTGGGTAGAAATATCAAGATTTACTTATTGTTTGTAAATTATTTTTAAAACACATAATTTTATCATAGCTCTAGACAAAGAGAAACATTTTTTCCCACTATATTCATCACTGTACCTACCCTATCTTCATCATCGTAAGTCTTCATCATGTGCATGAAGCTGAATAACATGATAATAGAGGCTATATTCATTTAACAGAACTTGAAGACTTGAAGGTCTTGAAAGTTGAAACTACACTAGCTATATGGATACACAATTTCCGCTCTGATTTTAAGGCATTTAAAATGTATGTATAATATGCATAAAGTACACAATCATAAATGATGAGGTCCAATAAAGTGAATGCCTCTGTGTAACCACCATCCATTTAAGGAAACAGACCATGAAGAGCATCACGAAAGTGCTTTCTCAACTCCTCTCATAACTGACCACAAAAGATAACTACTAGCCAGGATTTTAGCTCTGTAGAATTGTACATACATGGAATTATATAAAATCTACTCCATGTCTGTGCCATGTTTAGTTCAATAATGTGTGTGAAATTTATTAATGTTATTGCATGTAGCATACTGTATTTATTCTCATTGCTTTATAATATTCCATTGTGTGAATATGATACATTTAATCTACTCAATATTAATGGATATATTTTTAAGCGTTTTATTTTCTTAAAACTTTACTTTCTTATTATATATATGAAATTATTCTATCAAAGCATGTATATGTTCATCTCATTGGATACTGTCAAATGTTTCTGAAAGTAATAATATAATATACCTTGTTAGTAGTAGTATCTAGAAATTCCTAGTGCTCCACATTCTTTGCAGCACTCTGTGTCATTAGTTTATTATTATTATTAATTATTATTATTAGCCATTCTGCAGAGAGTATAGTGCTTTGTCATCATGTTATTTTTCCTTTTATCTTCTTGTTTACTTACTGACTGTCACTCTTTGGTTATTGTAGAGGTTGTTTTACACTTTATAGCTTTCTGATTTTATAGTATATGCTGTTTACTCATCAGAGTTTATGTTCATGTGATGGTATACCACTTCAGTTGTAAGAACTTTACAATAATACACTCCCACTCCTCCTCTCCTGATCTTTGTGCACTTACTAGCATATATTTTACAATATTTATGTAATAAACCCTAAACTATATATTATTCTTGTTTGAAACCATCAATTATCTTACAAAA
>NW_012118599.1:8061122-8091495 GCF_000951035.1 Colobus angolensis palliatus
GTTCAAAATGCAGAAATCACCGGTCTTCTGTGTCCTTCGCGCTGGGAGTTGGAGACTGCAGCTGTTCCTATTCGGCCATCTTGCTCCGCCCTAAATAATAAAAATTCTTATATTTATCCATGCAGTTGTCATTTTTGGTACTCTTCACCTCTTTGTGTAGATCCATATTCCTACCAGCTGTAATTTTTCTTCTGTTTGAAGGACATCTTTTCACATTTTATATAGTGTAAGTCTGCTGGGGATGGATTATTCAATTTTTTGTATGTTTGGAGAAGTCCTTATTTTACCTTCACTTGAAAAGTTTTTTCAGTGGATTTAGAATTCTATGTTGTCTGTTACTAGTATTCTTTCAATACTCTAGGTATTTTGCTCCATTGCCTCCTTAATTATTTTGTCCTCAATAAGAAATCTGTTAAGCTCTTTTCCTTTGTGCCTCCGCATATAGCACGTCCTTTTACCTCTGGCTACTTTTAAGATTTTATCACTGTTTTTTTAGAAATTTATTTTCAGACGCTTTGGTATAATTTTTGTAATATTTCTTGGGTGTCAGTTTTATTGGGCTTCTTGTATTTGTAGACTTTTAAAATCAAATTTGAAAATTTTTGGTCATTTTTTTCTTGAAATATTTATTATTTTCTACCTTCTCTCTTTTAAGTAGTCCAATTACATGTATATAGGCTACTTAAAACTGTCACTTAATTCACTGGTGCTTAGTTCACTGTTAAAAAATTTGCTTTTCTCCCTGTTTTTGTATAGTTTCTATTACTCAGTTTTTAATTCATTATGTTCCTCTGCAATAACTAATTTTCCATTAATTTCACCTAGTGCATTTTTTATCTCAGTCTCCTAGAGATAATCACTTTTATCTCTAGGAGTTTAATTGAACATTTTTCTTTCATCCTTTCTTATATCTACTTAATTCTTTGATCATATAAAACATAGTTATAGCTTTTAATTCTAACATAATTGCATATTATAACATATTGCACATTGTAACATATTCTGTTAGAATACACAATTATTTCCTATATTCTGACATATTCTGTTATAATGTGCAAATAATTTGTTAGAATTAAAATATATTTAGATTAGATATCTAATCTAAAATCTATTCTAATCTAAAATTGATTTTCATTCTAACATAATCATAATAATAGAGCCTTTTAATTCTATCTGCTATTTCTAACATTTGTGCCAATCTGCATTGGTTTTGATTAATTTTATTTTTTTCCTCCATAATGGTCATGCTTTCTTTTCATGGCTGGTCATTTTTTTTTTTTTGAGATGGAGTCTTGCTGTGTCGCCCAGGCTGGAGTGCAGTGGCCGGATCTCAGCTCACTGCAAGCTCCGCCTCCCGGGTTTACGCCATTCTCCTGCCTCAGCCTCCCGAGTAGCTGGGACTACAGGCGCCAGCCACCTCGCCCGGCTAGTTTTTTGTATTTTTAGTAGAGACGGGGTTTCACCGTGTTAGCCAGAATGGTCTCCATCTCCTGACCTCGTTATCCGCCCGTCTCGGCCTCCCAAAGTGCTGGGATTACAGGCTTGAGCCACCGCGCCCGGCCCGGCTGGTCATTTTTTACTGGATTCTAGATATTCTTACTTTTATCTTTGTTGGGTGTTGTATCTATTTAGATCCCTGTAAGTATTCTTAAGCTTTACTCTAAGCTACAATTAAATTACTCAGAAACAATTTATGTCATTTGGGTTTTGCTTTGTTAAATGGCAACACAGAAGTATTAATTATAAGGTTTATTATTCCCCACTTCTGAGACAACAACTTTCTGTGTATTCTTACTAATGCCTTGTGAATCTTGAGGTGTTTAGTCTGGTTGATGGGTGCATGCACTACACTTTTACTTGTGCAAACACCAATTTCTATTATCTCTATTTCTTTTTATTTTTCATTGAAGTGACATCCACACAACAAAATTCATATACATAATTTTAAAAGTACAGAATGTGTTATTTACTACATTCACAATGTTATGCAACCACCACTTCTATACAGTTGCAAATTATTTGTATCACTCCTCTCACCCTCAAAAAGTATGCCCTGTATCAATTAAGCAGTCACTCATCATTTCTCCATTCCCTGCA
This sequence comes from Colobus angolensis palliatus, assembly GCF_000951035.1. Lineage (NCBI taxonomy): Eukaryota > Metazoa > Chordata > Mammalia > Primates > Cercopithecidae > Colobus > Colobus angolensis. Next base: position 8,063,220 of record NW_012118599.1, read on the forward strand.
ATGAATCTGCTTTGCCTATTCTGAGTATTTTATATAAATAGAATCATAAAATATGTGCCATTTTGTGTCTTGTATCTTTCCTTTAGCATAATGTGTTTGAGGTTCATCTACATTGTTGCATGTGTCAGTACTTCACTCCTTTATGACCAAATAATACTTCATTGAATGTATCAAGTCACATTTTGTGTATTTATTGATCAATAAATGGAAATTAGGTTATTTCCAGCTTTGAACTATTTTCTTAGTCCTTTAGGGCTGCTATAACAAAATACCATAAACTAGATAGCTTATAATCAATGTAAGTTTATTTCTTACACTCTTAGAGACTGGGGAGTCCAAGATCAAGCCTCCAGGAAGTTCAGTGTCTGGTGAGGGTCCACTTTCTTGGTTCATAGATGACACCTTCTTACTATGTCCTCAGTGTGGTTAAAGGGAACATCTGTGGTCTCTTCAAACCTTTATAAGGTACTAATCATTTTCATGAGGGCTCCATTCTCATGACCTAATTACTTCCCAAAGACCCCACCTCAAATTACCCTCACATTGGAGGTTAGGTTTCAGCATATAAATTTGGGGGGCAGAAGGCACAAACATTTAGTCCATAGCAGATAACTGTGAATAGTGCTGCAGTATCCGTTTCAATTCTTTGGGGTATATACATATGTGTAGAATTGTTGGACCCTATGGTAGTTCTATGCTTAACTTTTGATGGAGATGTCAAACTGTTTCCTATATAAGCCTTTTTATATTTCCACCATCAGTGTGTGAGGGTTTAAATTTCTTTACATCTTCACCAACACTTTAAATATTTATTTTTTTCTTAAAACCACTCTAGTGTGTGTGAAGTGGTACCACATTGTGGTTTTGATGTGTATTTTTCTAATTACTAATGATATTGAGCATTTTTTAACATATTTGTAGACAATTTAAACATATTCTTTGCAGAAATGTCTATTCAAGTTATTTGCTTATTTTATAATTGCACTGTTTATCTTTCTCTCCTTGACTTGTAAGTATTTTTTCTATATTCTGTATACTAGACTCTTATTAGATACTTGATTTGCTAATATTTTATCTCACTTTTAGGTTGGTTTTCTACCTTCTTAATAATATCTTTTGATACACAAAAGTTTTTAATATTAGTGAAGCCTGATTTATCTATTTTTTATTTTGTTCATATGTTATCAGTGTTGTATCTAAATATCCATGTCAAATCCAGGATTGTGATGGTTTATTCCTGTTTCTTTTTATGAGCTTTAGGAGCTTAATTCTTACATTTAGGTTTTTGATCCACTTTGAGTAAATTTTTCTATATGCTTTAAGGTAACTTTCCAATTTTATTCTCTGGCACCTGTCGGCTAGTTATGTGAACACTATTTTTTGAAGAGAATAGCCTTGTCCCTATTGAATGGTATTGGCACATTTATCAAAAATCAATTGGCCATAGATACATGAATTTATTCATTGACTCTAATTTCTATACTATAGATCTATATAGTTAGCTTTACATCAATTCCTCACTGTTTTGATCACTGTAGTTTAGCACGTTTTGAAATTGAGAACTGTAGCCCTCCAACTTTGTTCTTTTTCTATATATTTTTGGCTATGAAAATTTTACATGAATTTGAGAATTGGATTTCCTATTTCTGCAATAAAAAGAGGGCTGGTGAAATGTTGATAGGCATTACAATGAATCTTCAGATTGACTCATATAGCGTATCCATCTTAACAATATTAGTTCTTCCAAACCATAAAATTGGTATGTCTTTCTATTTACGTGTCTTATTTAATTACTTTAAGCAAGTAATTAAATGTTTTGTAGTTTTTAATGTACAAATCCTTCACATCTTAGGTTTCATTTATTTCTAGGTATTTTTTCCTTTCTGATGCCAATACAAAGAAAATTATTTTCTTGATTTCTTTTTCAGATTGTTCATTGCTAGTGTACATAGGTTGTTTGAATAAAACAATGGTAATGAGAGACGGGGCCATTCCAGTAGAAGTTCGGACAGAAAATTACTCTTAGGTTCATGGTACTTAACTCTTATTTTTACATTAGAGTCAATCAGGAAGCTTAAAAATACTTTTGTTTTGGCTATAACCCTAGAATATATTCATCATAATCTCTGTGGTGGTGTTTGAGAAGCAGTAGTTTTAAGAATTTTCTAAGTTATTGTGGTGTGTAGTTAGGATTGAGAATTATTGTCTTACAACATTGCTCCCCTTCATACCTGAATTTCTACTTCTCCTGCCAGGTAAACTGTGTTTTATTAAGGCTTTATTCTTATTACACATACTTCCTTCCGGCTGCAGGAAGACAATGTGTTTACAATTGCATATAAAGCTCAGGAGACAAGGTTGCTTTCCTGGCATCAGTGTTGTAGAGGACCTTCACCTTCTCTGTCAGACAGCCCCTGAATTTAAAAGGATCACATCTAAAGGCACCTATTTCCACAAAGAAGAAAACATGTTAGCTGTTAAGTGGAGGAAATTACTGTCTGATACTCACAAATCACAAAACCTTTCTCCTATATTTCATGACTGTGGTAGATCTCTCTATATGAACTAGTTTCATTGAAAATATAGGAACAATTTTTAGCTCACTAATCACTAATATCAGGAATAAATCAACATGTTTAATTTCATATACAATACAGAGAGAGTCTCAGGAAAATCATCAAGCTTGTTCAGAGAAGATATTAATTGTGGCCATTGTTTGTTTTATGCAGTATGACTATAAGGCATTTTCTATCTAGACATGACTTTAACTTACAAAATCAAAGTTGGAATTGGGATTCTTTAAATTTCCTAGTGACTCTAATAATTTGTAACTTTATATGAAATAAAAGATATGTTTATTTACCACTTTACTGAAATCTAAAGAATAGAATCTATAGTATATCTTCAAGTAAGTAGTAAAAAACACTAAAACCAGTCACAATTAGAATTGAATGAGGTTATGCATATTGTTTGACAATTATTTTGTAATAACAAATGTTTGTGCAATATTATGTGCCAGCCCTTTTAAGTATATAAAGTCATTTTATTTTTAAAGTAACCATTGATGTAAGTACCATTATTATCCCTATTATACAGATGTGCAAACTGAAGGGCAGTGAGTTCTGGTAACATGCCCATGTTTTCATACCTCACATGGAGCAGAAAGAGTCCTTGATCTTAAACAACAAAGCTTTAGAGCTTGTGGTCTGAACCACTAACAAACACTATCTCACATCTTCTCCATAATGAGAAAAAAAAGGACTTACTTTGATTGATGTTACTACAGGGTCAGTAAGCCAATTTTAACCAATCACTAGTCATAAGCTGCTTCATTTGCATCCCCCAGGCCTTATTTTGTTAGATGTGATCTTCACTTGTTCCCTACTGCCTAGAGCTTTAAGTGAAGTCATAGTCAATACTGACCATGATTATTTTTCCTCATATCAGCATTCCCTTCCACAGAGAGAAATGGAGATCCTTACTCCTGTCTCTTCTGCATCTCTTAACTTATCTATGGATTTTGTTTGTCTGGCAGAGTGGCTTATTCACATATTTTTTAATACTGTTAGACAGGTTATGCATTCTCCAGTTCACCAGTCTTACAGCTACTTATTGCATTACTGGAGCCCATTTCATTCATTTATGTAACACATTCTAAATCATATTTGATTTTTCACCCCTGCCTGGAAAGCATAAGTAGATCATAATTAATGTTGTTTATATTTTATTTAACATTTGTTTTAACTAGCTCAGCAATAAATTTTCTTCCACAATAGCTAAAAAAAATTATAGTATGGAAATAAATAACTTAACCATTGGATTCACAAGGGCTGCATGATCATAATGCCCTGAAGCTTAACATTTTAGGAATATGAAAATAAAACTAGTATCTTTACTAGGGGATCCAACTAGTGTTCAAAGAAAATATGCCTCCTGGGTAATCAAATGAACATAGTTCAGAAACAAAAACCAATCTCCTGGAATGTTTGATAAGTAAACATAATTTGTATAAAAATTCCAGACACAAAGGTGAGGAAAACTACAAAGTGGACTTGTCAACGTAGAAAAAACGCAAAATCATCCTCTGTGTTTCTCATATTGTCCACAGTTTTTCAAATTTAGAGTCTTTTACCTTAAACCCTGGGGTTTCCAGCACATGCACAGTAATAACCAACAGAGTTTCACATCTTGAAAATCAACCCTATGAGATAAAACATTTTAACCATATATGTTGTATCACAGTCAAGAACGTAAGTTGCACAGGGTTAGGAAAAGATATGAGAATATATAAAAGGAGGGTCTTCTCAATAAACATTTAATCCTCTAGCCATTTTTCCTGAAAAGAATTTTAAACTCACCATGCAAGGTTGCATTAGGAAGCTTGATGCTTTTCTTGGTCTTCACTATATAAAGTGCTAAATTTCTCTCTCAGTATATTCTCAGCCTCCCTTAATAGATACATCACCTTTTGGAGGTATTTTGACAAGCAATTTAGAAATCCAAATTTCCTGTAGGTCACTTTGCCCTTGTAACTCTTGTCTTTCATTCTAGTCACAGGGGGTGACCATCTAGACCATCCCTATATAATATGATTATAGGACCCTGACCTTCCCCATGCATCATACAATATATAGCTCAAGCATGCCACTTGTTGCTTTTATAGAATCAAAATGAGAGAACATAGATTCTATTATCCCATAAAATTGCCCAGGCCATGTAATATTTTTGGCAAGCTGAAGAAAATACTGCTGGGGTTGAATAAGAAGCATTTGCCAATAATTAAAAAAACAAAAAACAAACAAAAAAACAGCAACAGAAGATGATTTTAAACTCATTGATATGCTGCTGCCTGTGGGAATTACCGAAAGTGCAGATTAGAACACACACACACAAACGTTAGGCTGGGGCCTGTGTAACAGATTCTATCTAACCCCTGTATTTCTACCCACTAGTTACAGAAAACTCCCTGCAGCTGCCATTCTATGAGCAAGTGTAAAAAGAATGGACAAAAAATTTACCCCACAGAAGAAGTTTAGAAGGATGAGTCAATGTGCCTGGTGGGTTCTGTGCTGTATTGGAGCTGGCCAGAAAAGCGGCATTATGAATGAATCTAGAATGGCTTTACACTACCTGTAGAGTTGTTTATATTACATTCTATACTTAATTCTGATCACTTTTAAATTCTCATTTTATAATTGAGGAAACTGAAACAATCGATGATATAATGATATATTTTTACAGTTGATCAGGGAGAAAACTATTATGACAGAACCCTTAAGTCTTGGTTGCATAACTACATTTCCCCACCAAGTTCATGTAAGATAAATGTTCACTGACCACCTGCTATGCAGAGAGCATTTTTCCAGGTGCTTTAGGGATAAATGAAGAGAACAAAATCTATCTAAGAGAGTCTAGGCTACACAGAGGGAAGAGAAATTGGAATTTCAGAAATATAGGATCTTATTCCAGCACCATGCCTTATTTCAGATGTTCAGATGTTGGACAAAGGCTCAACATCTCTGAATGTGGTTTTTTTCAACTGGACAGTGGAAATGATATGATATATCTTTCAGAGTCATTTTAAAGACCAGAGACAATGTTTTCAAAAATTTACCATAGGGTAAATGGCCAAGTGGCTTTTAAATAAATGCTAATTTATATAGTCATCAAAGGAATAAGACAAGATAACACATTATGATAATGATGGAGAGAATGAAGTAAATGCCTTTACAACTGTTATCATACAAACTTTATACTATCCGTGCTTTTATGCCTTAGAATGAGAAAATCTCAAGATTGGAAGGAAACAAATATAACCCTTACTTTAAGTTCACTGCTACTCCTTTAGAAATAAATAAATAAATGTCTTTTTTTTCCTGTGATGAGTCTTTTATATATCCTCATATTATTTCCCAGTAATATTTTAAGAAACAAGAAAGCTCAAAATATTTCATTATGCACCATATCTACCAATGTTCATGGGAAGAATTTATCAAACTACATAGTACAAACATCTGATTTTTGTAGTATAATTGACACTGGATTCAGTCAAATTTTACTTCTGTCTAGAAACATTAAAAAATAAAATACATACACTGTCAACACTGCCAACTTGCCTCCCAAACAAGTTTTTAAATTAGGACTTACTGTACAATATTGTGCAATATTAAGATGGTATGAATCCTTATGTATGCTTTACCTTGCATACTTTAAAAAATAGCACCCATTCTTGCAAATGATAACTTAACTGTTGTTACATCTTTCCCCGTAAACAACATGGAAGCAGAAGAGTAGAGTGACTGATGGTCAGTGTAAAGGAAATGCATATCCTCATCTCACAGTGCCTACTGCCCTGCATATTATAATACGCTCTTGCATTGTCAGCATGGCTAGAGGTAGAGTTATAAAATGATTCAAGGAAAGTTGGTAGCAGTTTCTTTCAATCATTTAAAACTTAGAGTTAATGTGATTAGAAAACAAAGGAATATGGGAAACAGGTATGTGGCTAAAAATATAGATTCTCTTTTTCAAATCAGATCCTACCAGGTAAATTGATACATAAAGATATTAGTCAGAGTTCTTCAGAGAGAAAGAACTAGTAGGATATATATCCCATTAATGTCATGGAACATTTCAGTCTCCATAATCATATGAGGCAATTCCCCTAACAAATCCCCTCTTCTCTCTCTCTTCTTAACATATATATTCACATGAGATGTTCCATGACAGGCCATCTGCAAGCTGAAGAACCAGAGAAGCCTAGAGTGCGGCTCAGTTCAAGTCCAAAGGCCTAAGACCTAGTGGACTCAATAGTATGACTCTCGATCTGAGGCCAAATTCCTAAAAACTAGGGGTGCAGGGTTACTGATGCAAGTCCTGAGTTCAAAGGCCAAACAGTTTGGAGTTCTGATGTTCAAGGGCAGATAAAGAAGGGTGCCTCAGCTCCAGAAAAGAAAGAGAGGGTCAATTTGCCTTTCTTCTGCCTTTTTGTCCTATATAGGCCCCCAGCAGGTACCTCCAATGATGGTACTTGCCCATCCAACTGGAGGAGGGTGGGTCTTCATTACTTAGTTACTGATTCAAATAGCAGTCTCTTTAATGGTAGATTACAGGCTTTTAGCATCCCTCTGCCACTTGGAAATACCAAGATAGTGCATACAGATAAACTCTGTGAGCTTATTAGTCAGGATTCTTCAGAAAGACAGAAGGAGATCCAAGAAGAACATTTAACTAATTCAAGAAGGAATATGGGAATCCACCAGAATCATGAAGGGCACCCCAGATTTTGGGAAAGAGATTGCTGGCAAACAGTCTCTGTGATGGAATCTGGCTGACAAAAGGGAGAGAAGCCCCAGTACACAAGAGATGCAGAGAGCCTTTCTCTGTGACTCACCTTTGCCCTGAGGACCCGAGCAACCCAGGCTGAGGGAGAACATTTTGTTTCTCACAAGCCCTGGAGCTAACGTGGGAAGAGGCTTTTAGATGGTATAATGGAAAGACACTGGGAAAAGCTGCAACACTGACCCAGACCTAGGACTGAGAGCAGGATACCATTTTTAATCCAGGTGAATACAAAGTCAGCCATTCTTTGGTGACCCCATTCTTTGGCAACCCATTCTTCTGGCTGCAAAAGCATGTTTGTCTCGGGCCAGAGATTAGAATGTCTGCTCAGGGGTAGGATAGGGGCCTTCATAGCCCGAACTTTGGGAAGTACCTCAGCAGTAGGAGCTGGAATTGTATTCCCCCGTCATAGCCTGGGGTGGGAGGAGAGCTGCTACAGCTGCAATTTCTCCTGGGCAGAAAATTTACAGGTAGAGCCAACTTGGCAACCTAGAACCAGTCTGTATATGCCTTTGCTGGTTTCCCCAGGCTGCTCCCCTGAGATCATGGTGCAGCAGGGCTCTCTCTACTCCACTTTCAGACAGAAATCCAGGTATCTGGAGCACCCACTTGCCTGGACCAGCAACCAGAGCTGTTCCACCCTTCATGGAAATAATTGTGGTACAGAAGAGCTCTCTCAGTTCGATGCCTAGACAGATCTCTAGGCATTCAGAGCACCTGCTTACCTGGATCAGCAGCTTGACCAGCCCCACCCTTTCCGTGCAGAGATCCTGGTGCAGGGGGGCCCTTTCTGTTACATGCTCAGGCAGATCTCTAAGCATTCAGTGTACCTGCTTTCCTGGTTTAGCAGCCTGAGTCACAGTCACCTCACCCCCTCTATGCAGAGATCCTGGTGCAGGAGGCCCTGTGCCCCATGTCCAGGGACATCTCCAGGCATTCAGAGAACCCGTTCACCTAGATTAGCAGCCTGAGTTGCCTGCCCTTCCTGTGCAGAGATCCTGGTGCAGGATCAGGGGTCCCTATTCTTATATCAGATAAAAATAGACTGTCAACCAAAATCAACAAAGGCAGGCATCTGCTTCACAACCAGGCAGACTTCCAAGCATTTGGAAAACCCATTCATCTGATTCAGCAGGCTGAGCTGCCCACCCTACACTTTCTGAACATAGATTGTGGCGTAGCAAGGCCCTCTCTGCTTCATGCCCAGGCAAATCTCCAGGCATTCAGAGTACCGGCTCACCCGGATTTGCAGCCTGAGGCGCCCCAGCCTTCCTGTGGGAAGATTCTGGTGCAGAGGGCCATCTCCATCTTTGTTCGTTAGATTTATTTTGAACTAAGTCAGGTAAAATAAAAAAAAAATAAATTTAATGAAAAAAATCTGAGAAATATCCGATTATATAAAGCAACCAAACATACATTTATTGGCATTCAAAAGAGAGAATGAGCAAGGGAAAACATCCTGGAAAACACATTTAAGGAAACAATTTTTTAAAATCTTCTAATTTTGCTAGAGAGGTAAACATCCAGATGCAAGAAATCCAGAAACACCTGCAATATTCTATAAAAATAAACATCACTGAGGCATATACTGACCAGATTGTCCAAGGTCAACGTTAAAGAAAAAATCTTAACCCAGCTAGAGAAAAAGGGCAGATGATACACAAAGGGTATCCCATCAGGCTAACAGCAGACTTCTCAGCAGAAACCTGACAAGCCAGGAAAGACTGGGAGCATATTTCAACATTCTTCAAGAAAGGAAATTCCAACCAATAATTTCATATCCTGCCAACTAAGTTTTATAAGCAAAAATCAAATAAAATCTTTTCCAGACAAGCAAGGACTAAGGAAATTTATTACTTCTAGGTCAGCCTTACAAGAGACCCTTAAGGGAATTCTAAAGACAGAAACAAAATAACAATACTTGCTACCAGAAACGCATGCTTAAGTACCTAGCTCAGGTTCTGTAAAGCAACAATACAGTAGAAACTACAAAGCAACCAGTTAACAACTTAATAATAGGATCAAAACCTCACATATTAATATTAAATTCGGATGTAAATAACTCTAAACACCCAACATAAAGGGTAGAATGGTAAGTTGGATTAAAAAGAAAAATGACTTATGTATCTGCTGTCTTCAAGAGACCCATCTCACACATACTGACACTCCTAGGCTAAAAGTAGTGGACTGGAGAAAGATCCACCACACAAACAGAAAACAAACAAACAAACAAACAAAAATCAGGGGTCACTACTCTTATAGCAGATAAAACAGACTGTAAATCAATAACAATAAAAAGACAAAGAAAGGCATTACATAATGACAAAGGACTCCAGTCTATAAGAAGACTTAACTCTCCTAAATATTATGCACCCAACATTGCAGCACCTAGATTTATACACCCCAGAAAGTTCCCCAGTGAGGAGAATTCATGTTTTATTTTTATTTTTAGCTTGTATTTGATTGCCTATTCTAGAAATTCATGTGAATAAAATGATACTGTATGTAAAACAAAAACAAAAACCCAAGAGGTAAAAAAACATACCAATCTATCATGGAAACATCCTCACAGACACAATTAGAAAAATATTTTATCAGATATCTGGTTATCCCTTGATCTAGTAAAGTTGACACCTAAACTTAACCAACATACATTCGCAAATCAAAAGGGTGGACTAATATAATGATCATCCATCTTTAGCTGAGGAATATAAATTATATTATGTTAGGTATTATTTGGTCAACTCAAAAGTCTCTGTCATTATCTACATTTCCAAAATTAATAGAGTAGTGCCTAATAGAAAATAATTTCACATTTATAAATTAGTTTACCATCCTAAAAGAATACTTTATTACAATCATTTCAGTTAAAAATCCTCAATTATTTTTCACTGCCCCTCAGATGACCAAACTCCATATTTTGATAGTTGATTCCCTTAAGTTTCACTTTATTGTATGGTTTAAATGCTTTGTTCAATTACTTCTTTTGACAAATCTCTTACCTCAATGGAACTGTTCTCTTCATTGTTCTCTGAAAATTTAATATTCATTATGAATGAAATGGACTAATACAGCCCCCAAGCAGATAGAGTGCTGCTTTAATTCCTACCTTCCCAAACCCTATGTGGCTACAGATTACATGCAGTGACACTCCACTACCTGGAGACCTAGAGTAGTTTCAGAGTCAGGAAAATTTTACACCAAAATTGTACTTAGAATTTCAAAACTTATTAGTTTCTTCAAAATATTTTATCCCTATTCTCCTCGGTCACTCTCACAAAATGTAAGCTCTACAATTTGTCTGTTCTTTCTCATTCCTGCCTCCATACCATTCTCTTTTTTTTTTCTAACTTCAGCTCATTTTTCAGTACCAAACTCCCTCTAGACATTCACAGTTTCCCATTTATTCAAGAACAACTGTTTTATACTCTCAGTCTTATAAAAATCTTCTTCTACCTTATATATTTCTTTACTTGCACTAAACTTTGCTTCCTACTGAAGAAATGACTTTTTTCAGAGTCACTCAAGTAAAGGATATGAAACCTTCTAAACACCAATCATCAAGACTTGGAGTAGGCATAGTGCTCTTCCTAATTCTATCCTATATCACATTTTCCTTCCTACAGAGGAAGAAAAGTCTATCCTAGCCTACTCTTGGTTCCTATCTCTTGCCTATTCAGCATAAGCTCTAATATACCTCATTTTAATCACACACAGACAGCTCCCTGGAACCATTCAACCCCATCTCTCCATCACATCAGTGCTATCAAAACCCAATTATTTGGCATCTCATCTCCAACAACTGAGTTGTTTAAACACAGCTCAGGGGACTGCAATATAGTTATCTATTCTATTTCAGAATACTTTAGTAAGTGCTTAATCTACATGTTTCTCAATATAAATTTCTAAAAGCTTGTCTAAAGCCAATTCAATTTTTAAATCATATATAACACATTTAGGTCACACTTACATATTAGTTATCTTTCTGGAGGTGAGGGTTGACTCCTGTTTTCCAAATTTTTCACCTTGACACAAAGGCACACGCTTATCTGGGTGCTAAGTGACTTCGTCCTTTGCTTGTTTGTTTTCCTTTAAGAGCTGTATGAATTGTTGTGCACATGGAATTATCTAATTGACATATCTAGTATGTAACCAATTCTTGCTTTTCCCACACCGGATTTAATATTCAACCCTCTCTTCTTTTCATTTATAACTCATTTTCTAAAAATTATGTCTATTTTCATGTTTTCAAATGCCACAGGCCAATAATTCTAAATTCTCTTTCTGTAGTCCAGATATTCCTTAATATCTAGAACTGAATATCCAACTGCACGAAACGCCATCTGGATGACCCACAAATACCTCACAGTTGACATGACCAAAAACTAAATAAATACTCTTTTTCTTGAATTTTTTTTTCTCTTTAGTTCCCTACTTGGGTAAATGGCTGTTTTATAAGATTTAAAGACTCTTTTGTTGGCAGAACACAACAAACTGACACTCAGACAGATGAGAGGCAGAACTCTTTGGTGCTTACAGCTCCAACTGAAAGAAAGTTGCTGGCCAGGCGCGATGGCTCACGCCTGTAATCCCAGTACTTTGGGAGGCCTAGGCAGGCAGATCACTTGAGATCAGGAGTTCGAGACGAGCCTGACCAACATGAAGAAACCCCGTCTCTACTAAAAATACAAAAATTAGTTTGGCGTGGTGGTGCGTGCCTGTAATCCCAGCTACTCAGGAGGCTGAGGCAGGAAAATTGCTTGAACCCAGGAGGCAGAGGTTGCAGTGAGCCGAGATTGCACCATTGCACTCCAGCCAGGGCAACAAAAGTGAAACTGCGTCTCCAAAAAAAAAAAGAAGAAGAAAAGAAAAGAAAAAAAGATAGTTGCCAAATTGCACCACACAGAGAGTTGCACGTGGGAAAAGGGTAACAGCAAATTCAAATTAGTGGGTACCTATGCAGATCGATCAACACAGAGTTAGCTAGGATTTTGAGGCTGTTTGTGAGCTGACTTATTTGAATAATGTTGCAGGATCTAGTCATAAAGGCTGTCCCCAGTTTTCTGGTACTTGACTCTAGGAAGATTAGGGATGGTGAATGGTGGCCAAAGTAAGAAAGCCTAATGAGAGGAGTGATCAGAGCGTGGACTTAATGAACTGCACAGGAAGAACTAATAGGACTCTACCAGGGCCTCAAAACTTAGTCAAGAGAGCATTGGAAATAAATACGTATTTATAGATAGATATCCATGTATGCATATATATACATATCACACCCGCACACATATTTAGTATATATAACAAACTATGTATAATAATAGCCAAGTAATTTAGCGTAGAGTCAAATGCTTTCTCCTCTTCATGATTCTATTATTTTTATTTCCAAAATAGAATTTTTGTTCATTATGATCTTCTAGATTCTTCTTATTCTAGGTTTGCTTTTTCTTCTTAGATTTTGCTAATGCTTCTTCATGTTGTTATCATACTAAACTTTCTGTTTCTAAATATGATTATGGCATTCTTGTCTTAAAAATTATCCTTTAACTTGAAAAATTTAACAGATAAAATCTCAGCCTGTTAGTATTCTATGCAAAGTCATGTCCACCTCTGTAACTTTAACTTCTGCTCCTCTCTCACTCTACAATATGTCTAGCTTAATTAAAGATACAGAAAAGGAGCAATAAATAGTTAAGTGAATGAATAACCTGACTATCACATGGCAATAATAAAATTTCTTAGCAAATTTTTCTAAGCATGGGTTATATTTTACTGATTTACTAGTAAAAGCACAAGCAAGGAGACAACAAAACTGCTCTTTGGGGCAAGGTATGAAAATGGAGGTGTTATACAGATGGGATCAAAGATTAGTGTAATAACTTCTATATTATTGATAATAATTCTTAAAGTTTATTTTCACATAGAGACAGGGTCTTTGTAATGGCAAATCTAACTCCATTTTCTGATGTTTGCTGACAGGTTTTAGTTTACTTCTCCCTTGTGCCTCACATCTGTGCTAACTGATAAGACCCACTCCTTTAGAGGCTTTTAAACCATACAAGCCCTGCCTGCGGGCAGGAACGCTCAACCCAGCCCCAGCCCCTAACCATGGGGCATTCTCTTCTTGCTCTGTCAAGTCTTCTTTTCTTTCTTTTTTTCATTTAAAAAAATTTTGTGGGTACATAGTAGGTGTATATATTTATGGGGTACATAAGATGTTTTGATACAGGCAGGCAAGGTGAAATAATGTATTTGCCATGATGTGCTTATTTCTCAAGCCATTTTGGTCATGCTTGAGAGGTTTGTCCCTCTCGAGAGAGAGGCTTTAATTATGTAAGTAATAAACATTGTCATGGCATCTTAGTATGTGTGTTGTATCATCAGTCTCAACATCTGAACCCCAGTTTGGAATGGGAGGGGTCCTTTTTTTGTTTTCACGGTAACCATATGAGTGAGATGCCAGGTATGTCAATATGAATCAGAATCTAGTCAGAACTTCTCAGAAGCAGGTAATAAGGACTCATCTGTGTTTGAGACTGGAATTACAAGTTTTATATCCTTCATAAGGAATAATGAGGCTAAATCTGGAAGCACAAAAAGTGTTGCAGAATCAGAAACAGACATGTGCAATAAGTCTTATTTAAATTGGACACGGCCCATTTTTTTAGCTGAAAAAAAGGCTTTTAGATGCACCTTTCACTCATTTATTAATTTCAAGTCTCCCATTTTAGTCTTTGAAAAGCCATTTCGTAAAAAAGCTCTGCCATAATTGAGGTCATTAGAGGGAATGTGGCAAAGTTCTAACTCATTAACAATAATTAGCCTCAAGAGAAAGAAATAAAGCATATTCAAATACGAAGAGAGGAAGTCAAATTGTCCCTATTTGCAGATGACATGATTGTATATTTAGAAAACTCCATCATTGCAGTCCAAAATCTCCTTAAGCTGATAGACAACTTCAGTAAAGTCTCAGGATACAAAATCAATGTGCAAAAATCACAAGCATTGCTATACTCCAATAATAGACAAGCAGAGTGCCAAATCATGAGTGAATTCCCATTCACAATTGCTACAAAGAGTAAAATACCTAGTAAAATACAACTTACAAGGGATGTGAAGGACCTTTCCCAGGAGAATTACAAACCACTGCTCAGGAAAATAAGAGAGGATACAAATAAATGGAAAAACATTCCAGGCTCATGAATAGGAAGAATCAATATCAGAAAATAGCCATAGTGTCCAAAGTAATTTACCGATTCAATGCTATTCCCATCAAGCTACCATTGACTTTCTTCACAGAACTAGAAAAAACTATTTTAAATTTCATATGAAACAAAAAATGAAAAGCTTGTATAGCCAAGACAATCCTAAGCAAAAAGAACAAAGCTGGAGGCATCATGCTACCTGACTTCAAACTATACTACAAGGCTACAGTAACCTAAACAGCATGGTACTGGTACCAAAACAGATATATAGACCAATGGAATAGAACAGAGGCCTCAAAAATAACACCACACATCTACAACCCTCTGATCTTTGACAAACCTGACAAGCAATGGGGAAAGAATCCCTATGTAATAAATAGTGCTGGACCACTGGCCAGCAGTATGCAGAAAACAGAAACTAGACCCCTTCTTTACATCTTATACAAAAATTAACTCAAGATGGATTAAACACTTAAACATAAAACCTAATACCATAAAAATCCTAGAAGAAAACCTAGGCAATACTATTCAGGACATAGGCATGGGCAAAGACTTCATGATTAAGACACCAAAAGCAATGGCAACAAAAGCCAAAACTGACAAATGGGATTGAATCAAACTAAAGAGCTTCCTCTGCACAGCAAAAGAAACTATCATCAGAGTGAACAGGCAACCTACAGAATGGGAGAAAATGTTTGTAACCTATCCATCTGACAAAAGTCTAATATCCAGAATCTACAAGGAACTTAAACATATTTACAAGAAAAAAAATAAACAACTTTACCAAAAAGTGGGTGAGGATATGAGCAGACACTTTTTAAAAGAAGACATTTATATGCCAACAAACATATGAAAAAAAGCTCATCACCCCTGGTTATTAGAGAAATGCAAATCAAAACCACAATGAGATGCCATCTCATACCAGTTAGAATGGCAATCATTAAAAAGTCAGAAAACAACAGATGCTGGAGAGGATGTGGAGAAATAGGAACACTTTTACACTGTTGGTGGAAGTGTAAATTAGTTAAACCATTGTGAAAGACAGTGTTGTGATTCCTCAAGGATCTAGAACCAGAAATACCATTTGATCCAGCAATCTCATTACTGGGTATACACCCAAGGGATTATAAATCATTCTACTAAGTCCAAAGACTTGAAACTAACCCAAATGCCCATCAGTGATAGACTGGATAAAGAAACTGTGGCAAATGTACATCAAGGAATATTACGCAGCCATAAAAAAGAATGAGTTTATATCCTTTGCAGGGACATGGATGAAGCTGGAGACCATCATCCTCAGCAAACTAACACAGGAACAGAAAACCAAACACTGAATGTTTTCCCTCATAAGTGGGAGTTGAATAATGAGAACACATGGACACAGGGAGGGGAGCATCACACACTGGGGTCTTTTGTGGGGTTGGGGAAAATGGGAGGGAAAGCATTAGGACAAATACCTAATGCATGCGGAGCTTAAAACCTAGATGACGGTTTGATAGGTGTGGCAAACTACCATGGTACATGGTTACCTATGTAATAAACCTGCACTTTCAGCACATGTATCCCAGAACTTAACGTTAAAAAAAAAGAAAAAAATAAAAAGGAAAAAATTGGGACCATAAAATAAATAAACAAATGAAAACTAATAATTAACCATTTCCTCTTTTAATTGTGCTTTCTGTAATTTATTTACAATGAATTGCCTTATTTTTTTCTATATTTTCTTCATCTTTTTCTAAGGTGAAGAATTTATAATCTCTTAAAGATTGTTTTTCCAATATTTGACCTAATCTTTTGGCTTTTATTTGAATCGTTTTCAAATTATTATACTTGCCCTCTGCCTATTAATATTATTTATGGAGTCTGGAACTCTTAATGGTGCCTAAGGAACATTTAAATTAGCACTAAGTATAAACAAAATATGTTCTTATTTGTCTACTTTCTGTATCCCCGTAGAATATTGGCTGATAGAATATTTCCTCATCTATTACTGATTCCTCAGTCTATCTCAGGCATGCATGTAGGCTCTGGTCATTTGAAATATACTTAGGTGTCATGAAAATCACTATTGTTACTGTCACCACAATAATCTGTATGTGCTTATTAAATGTTTCCTGCACAGATTGACTACAAAGTGCTATCCCATTTGCTGAAAATGGAGAGAAGTTCAACAACTAAGAATTCTGCTTGGAATATTTTGATTGGAGAAAGATCATATGCCACCTATCAAATGATTAGAATAAATTATAAGTTTATACAATTTCAGAAGAGAGGTTATATGATTAGAGATGGCTTCACAGAGGATATAGAATGTTAAAGACAACAGAGTTTAGAAAAGTAGAGATTTAAAAAACAGCATTTCTAGTAGATCTTATATCCGCAACCCATATGGAGGAAGATGAGCAGAGAACTCTGGCAGGGATGAACAGCTGCGAGGAGTAACTAGGACATAAAGTGAATGAGGCACATTGGTGCTCAGTGTTAGAGGTATCAGACATGAAACTAGGAGTTTGGAAAAGTTGGTTGGGCACTTTTGAAATAAAAATAACATGGATTCAAATGTCTTTTCTGCTGCCTTTCTGCCAATTGACATTGGTCATTAGGTTAACTCTTTCTGTTCTAATTTCCTGGTCTGTAAAATGAGGATAATTAATACAATTACTTGTTACATTTTTAGCAAGGATTAACATGCTTAGCAAAGTATCTTTGAAGAGGGTATTACCTACTCTTATTTATCGTGTTGTTATTATTTCTGAGCAGAGAGAATAAGACATTTTCTAGCTGTTTTTGATACTTTATGGTTCTTTAATAAAAGGAGCTAGAACTCCTTAGATAAACAGCTGAGTATAGGACTGTGGTGAGAAATATGCAAGATGAGTATATACTCCATCTTGTGCCAGAAAGTTTAAAAAAAAAAAAAGCTAAAAATTAAAGTGATGGGATTATGTCAAAGCGATACAGAAGCCAATCTAAAGAGCTTCCAAAGGCCAACCCTGGGTTAATTCAAGTAATAAAATAAAGTAGTATTGGATTATAAACCTAAGTATAAAATAAATATCCATGAGTCCATACTATCATACTTGAATAACTGAATGCCAAAAAAGTATTTGCAATTCTCCTGCACAGTAATTTCCTGTGCAAGAGAATTCCGAATACATTATGTAAATACTTTGCCTTCAAGGAGATCGAGTTCTTACTCCGTAAGAGTGGACTTCACATAGGAACATCCTTCCAAAGAGCACACATAGAAAAAGTGAAAAGAGAGTAACTTTACAGTGGAGAAATATGACACAAGCTATCTAAGGCAAGTGATCAACATCAGCATCAACAATGATGAGTTGTAAATCATGTTGATAATATGTACTCTTGATATGATGTGATAAGAATGACAATTTATTTTTGTGGAACACTCCCAAAGGCACATAACCCAGTCAGTTCATGAGATAAACATCAGAAAAATCCCATTTGAGAATATTCTACAAAATATCTCATCAGTACTCCTCAAAACAGTGAAGGTCATCAAAGACAAGAAAAGTTTACAACGCTATCATAGCCAAGGGGAGCCTGAAGAGACATGAGAGTTAAATGCACTATGGCATCTTGAGTGGGTCCTGAGGCAGAAAAACATTAGAAAAAAACTAAGAAAATATAAATTTAATAGGGACCTTTGTTAATAATGTGTCAATAAAATATAATTTATTATAATAAATGTGTCATACCAATATAAAATGTTAATAACAGATTATATACATATACAATGTGGGGTATATGAAAACTCTTCGTAGTATCTTTGTAATTTTTCTGTAGGCTTAAATCTATTCTAAAATATAAAGTTTATTTTTAAAATTGTACACGTTTGTAATGTGGTTATATATAAACTATACACACAATTTACCTACATATGAGTTTTGTACATTCAGTCTCATTGCTTTATATTCATACTTCAGAGCAACACAGTCAAAGGAAGAATTTATTTCATTTTTCAGATTTTTCATTAAACTCTACCCAAATCCTAAGGGGATGTCAGACCAGTAGGGCTATTTTGAACTAAACAAATAAAATAAAACAAGCCTTGGTAATTTTGCCTGCATTCTATCCCTATAGCTATAATTTCTTTCACCACAAATATGTTTGTACCATAAACTATTAATTATAATGTAAATTATATTAAACAAGATAATGATTTTTGTGAGGAGAGAGTTATTTTGTTACTATCTTATAGCATTGACTAGAAATAGAATTATTTGGAGAGAACCATTAATAGTATTTTAATAGAATACTGGAAAAATTTATTATTATAATTAAAATAATAATGGTGTTTATTTATGATTTGGCATAACAAGGCCTTAGAATTGTTTATCTGCATTTATGGATTAGATCAGTAGAAACAGGCATGATTATTACTCATACAATTATTAAGAGAATAATAACCTTTTCTATCAAGCTAATCAACAGTGCAGTATTAATTATTTAATCTATTCAAAGTGAAGAAAAATCCTCCAGCTAAACTATTATTTTGTTCCCTCTCTAAATAAATATATGAAAATGTGTTTGCTCTCTTTTTCTCTAACTAATCATACAAAAAGGCTCTTATTGAATAACCATAATTGTGCATCCTTCATTTAAATTTAAAAAGCACTTATTGTAGAATCACCAGTGTCCTTGGATCTGTGCTGAAAAAATTGAAGCTTCAAATACAAGAAAATATATGATATTTTCTCCAAAGAAATTAAGAATCTGATAGAAAAACAATGTTCTTTTTATTAAAACAACTGAGAAAAATGTCTCAAAATCGTGTATGTACAAATATATGGTATTAAGCATGAAGATTTAACAAACAGCAATATTCCCTTTGTAAGGTTACTTTAGGAGACATGAGATAGAAATCAAAAATAAGGCTTTGAGTAAAG
Organism: Colobus angolensis palliatus; assembly: GCF_000951035.1. Lineage (NCBI taxonomy): Eukaryota > Metazoa > Chordata > Mammalia > Primates > Cercopithecidae > Colobus > Colobus angolensis. Next base: position 8,082,673 of record NW_012118599.1, read on the forward strand.
GAAAAAAGTTTTCGAATACGAGGAATGAGAAGGCCGTACAAAGCAGAGGTGAAATACCGTAAGAAGATTGAGGAGCAAAGTAAGAGAGAGCCTGGAGGAGTTACCCTGGGAAAGAGTGAAGCATGAGTGGGGATAAATCAGTTCCATAGATAGACTATGAATAGCACACAACAGTAGTTTTCAACCCTGGCTGCACATCAGACATAGCCCCAGGGATATTGGTTTAACTGGACAGGGATGAGGCCCAACCATTGTTACTCTTACAAAGCTTACTAGATGGTTTTAACGTGCCACAGGCTGGATAACCAATCATTTGGAATGTGTGTTTTTTTTTTTTTCCTCAAATTTTAGCATATAGGATCAGCATTACCTGGAGACCTTGTTAAAACACAAATTTCTGGGCATCCCAGAGTTTCTGATTTATTAGGACTGTGGTAGGTGCTGAAAATTTTCATGTCCAACGAGTTCTCAGATGGTGCTGATGCTATTAGTCCAGGGACCACATTTTGAGAACCACTGTTCTACAACAATTGTTGAGGCATTTGGAGATTAAGGTGGTCAATAGGAAACCCCTGAAATTTAATCCAGCAGCAATGAGAAACACAGATTATATAGAGTTTTGCTACTAAAAGTGTGGTCAACAAATTAGCAGCATCTTAGGTCCTAGGCCAGACCTTCTGAAACAGAATCTTTATTTTTGCCAAGGTGCCCATCACTCCTCGCATTCGATCCATCTTTTCAGTTGAAAAACCACCTACCTGTGCCAAAACACTGATATTGCTCTTCTCAATGATTGAGAAACATTTTTGTATCTGCCTTGGATAAGATATTTCTTTCCTTGGTATGTTTACAAAATTATTAGCATTCAGGCAATGGCTATTATGCCATAATTTAGGTAAGACCTAGTAAATCTGAATTACTGTACTAAACACGTATCACTCTTAAAGTGAAATATTTGAGCTACATGAGACTGCATCTTCCTCTTCTTGAATTCTAAGAATAGTTAAAAGTGTTAGAAAATCTCCAGTCCCCTCTTTGCTTACCGGTTTCTTGAAATTCTTCAATGACATTTCTGTATATTCTTCGAAACACACACAAGCACACACAAACACTAACACAACACACAGCTTAAGAAAACTTACATAGAATTCATTTGCAATCTTACCACTGTAGTTCAGAAGACTATTAAAATATAGGCTTTGACAGCAAAATTTTCTTCTGTGTGGAGGAACACATATTATTTACTAAGTCAAACTTCTTTTCTTGAAATAATTGTTCTCCAGTTTATAAATCACAAATACACAGTAAAATATTTCACATTGACTCTGCTCCTTTTATTATTTTTTTGTTTTCTTCCAAGACAAATTTTGCTTCAGAATTAGGTTTTTTTTTTTTTTATTTGATAAATTAGGTATTTTGTTTTGTGGGCTATTTCAAAAAACTAGTCTTTTTCTTTTTGCATCAGAGCCTAATTTAATGCCATGTTTCTCATCTTTTTTCTTTCTGCAAATACTTTGTATACAGGAACCATTTTGCATATTTTATCAGAAAGTCTTTATAAAAGCAGAAATAAACTGTATGAATAGGTTTAACTCCAAGGGGGTGGAAAACAGCAGCTGAAAAATGAAAATAATCTACAGACAAAGCACCTGGCAAATGATGCTATGGCAGGAGGAAGTGGCCCTGGATTTAGAAACAATGTCAGCAGGAGTCTGGAAATAATAACTATGATTCTCGATAAGGAAGTAACTGTACTAACAAATAAACGAACCACCGCAGAGAATAGTAATGCATTTGTCAGTAGTAAAATCATAACTGGAAGACAAAAAGGCATAGACTTAGAATTAAAAGACAACAGCAGCCAAGATAAACTACCACCATATACAGAGTGTTTATTCATTTTAAAAATTAATTGGGCAGTATGCCAAACAAAATAAAAAGAAAATTTTAAACTAACATTTATGATTGTATTGGGTTTGATTCAACATTTAACTTCACAACCATTGCAGCATATATTTGCACAGGAATAGAGGCACAGTAAAATTTAAGAGGACAAAATCTCTCTTGGTCCAGCTTAATCTCTGTTTGTGTGTATGTTTAAAAACTGAAAATAGATATTACTTATAGGTCATTTTTCAATGAAGTTTTCACTTTTAATAATAATACTTATTGATCATCTGCAATGTATCAACCAATATAAGGGATAATTCATATATCTGGTAACTGATATTTAGGGCAATAGTTCAAGGAAAGTTTAATATTCTAATTTTACAAATGATAAAATTGAGGCTAAAGTTGATTAAATAACTTGCTGTATATCTGTCTAACTCCAAAGTCCATACACTTTCCATTCTCTAACAATAGCTGTTTAGTACCACTCAAATATGAACAAGATTTCTATTCCATACTTACTTGAGTATACCCTTTAGAAAACAAGCAGAAAACATCTTACCAAGTGCTAATTACATGAATCCATTTAACTTGTCAGCACTTCACTTAGAATTCTTATTTCTCTTGTGGGTTCATTTTGAAGCAATTATATCTCCGGCGAGTGAAAGATATAAAGATGACTGTATTGACTTGTAAGAATAGCTTTGCCAGAATCACCCTTTGAATTTCTGTGTATTTAGTATTAAGAATGTATTTTACATTAAAAAGTTCACTTGTCATATAGCAACATAAAGCATTTTAAGTCATTGCATTTTAGCAACAATAATTAAAGTGTACTTTTTCCTGTAAAACATATTTTAAAATGTTACATTTCACAGTAAGCAAATGTTGATGAAAACCTGATTCCTTACAAAGCACTTGATTGTTGTTTAATGTCATCTCACATTAACATAGGCTTGATGAGCATCTTGTTGGCATGAGTGCTGGGACTAGCCCTGTTTGGGTAACTTTCTTCTATTTCTAAGTATAAAAGTTCTAGTTTAAAGAATACGATTTTGCTTTAAACTTGGACTGATTTTTTCCTAGCAGATGGATTTTTCTTATTCAGGACACATACAAACATTGTTCAGTGAATAGCAATATTACAGAAATGTCACTACCCTTGGAAAATTACAGCAAAACTGAACAAAATAGTAAAGAGAAGTGAAGAGAGGGAAGCCCTAATGTCAGGGTGATTCATGGGAGGTATGACCTGGCAGAGAGCACAATTCCTTGTCATCTGAATACATAACAGAGGAGAAGGAGGTGACCTGGCACAAAGAGAGGAGCAGGATGGAAGGACTTGAAGAAAATCCAATTTTAGGAAAACCTCTGCCAAAAAGCATTGCAGTGTGCCCCTGAGAGTTTCAACTCCAGAATGAGAGCTATGTGGCATTTTAAAATAGGCCTAAGTGACTTATATCTGCAAAGTTATAACAAGAATTCATAACTTTAAGATTCTACTTCTCTAAAAATAAAACTAACCCATTCTTAATGAGTGAGGAGGAAGAAGGGAAATATATTGATGGAGATGGTAAGACTGTCAGGATCACTTTTTGTGTTTCTTGGATATTGCCTAACTCTTTCTTCAGTAATTTACAGTTAGGGTGATTATAATTTTGAGTATTTTACAGGCTAGATATATACACACACTATGAGTTATAAAATGGGACGTTTAACAATTTCATGTATGTTTCTTTCAGACATATCTTAAATTCTCAGGCACAACTACTAACAATATTAAGAATCTCAATAGATCAAACTTGATTTCACAGCTTACTGAGTCAAGCAGTGCTAGTTTGAATCCAGGTTCTACCAGCTATTAGCTGTTGACTTTGGACAAGTTATTAATCCCTCTGGGTCTCATTTTCCTCGTCAATAAAATGTAGTAATTATAATGTCTACTTTGCATACGTATAACTGGTTTAGAACAGTTGAAAACAAATGGAAAGACCTTAACTCTTAACTGTAATAATGATTATATTAATGTCATTATAATTTCAGTATTGCATTATTAACATTATTTTCCACCCCCTACCTCCATTCTTTACTCCAGGAAGTTCTAAGTACAGTCGTTGAAGAAAAGGCTTCTGGAATCATGAAGTCTGTCTCCAAATTGTGGCTTTGTTGTCTACCAGTTTAGAAACCACAGACTAGTAGCTTCATTTATCTCAGCTACCGTTTCCGTGCCTGTAAAATAAGGTCAATGAATCACTTAACTTACAAGTCAATATGAAGATTACCTAAAGCATATTGCACTATAGTATGAGTTTAATAAATAAATCAGATTTCTGGCTACTCACCACTCCCAGACAGATTGAATCTTTGGAGCCTACATTTAAAAACTAGCTCCTGTGGAGAAAATTGAATTTTTGAAATGTTGTAACAGTGAAATCCTGTTTTGCACTCTGTTTTCTAACCTAGGAGTCAAATTAAAATATAAGTATTAGGAAGATTTTCTAGTGTATTTTATTTATATTCAGAAACCTAAACATTCCTGCTCTATACCTTGCCTTATTTTTCAGAGGTTCCTACTTTCCTGCTCAGCCTGATTCTTTCATCTACAATCCCATATCATACCCTATATTTGAAGGTTCTGTGAATCTTACCATGAAATAAATACACAGTGGAACTCCAGATGCAAGACCTTAACTGCGATTTATACATATATATATATATATTTTTTTTTTTTTTTTTTTTTTTTTTGAGGCGAAGTCTCGCTCTGTCGCCCGGGCTGGAGTGCAGTGGCCGGATCTCAGCTCACTGCAAGCTCTGCCTCCCGGATTTACGCCATTCTCCTGCCTCAGCCTCCCGAGTAGCTGGGACTACAGGCGCCCGCCACCTCGCCCGGCTAGTTTTTGTGTTTTTAGTAGAGACGAGGTTTCACCGTGTTAGCCAGGATGGTCTCGATCTCCTGACCTCGTGATCCGCCTGTCTCGGCCTCCCAAAGTGCTGGGATTACAGGCTTGAGCCACCGCGACCGGCCACGATTTATATTTTAAACAACAAACAAGTTTAATTTTAAAAAGAGACTGAACTAAAAATTTCAAGTGGAGGAGAATATGGGTGATTCAGGACTTTTCAGTAGCCCCTGAAGTTGAATGCTAAAGGGAGACACTAGGGTTCCTATGAAATAAAATTTCCTAGTTGGTGGGAGTGAGATAATTTGGTAAGAAATATACAACAGGAACTTTTGTTTCTGCAATATCTGAGTCCCACAGCAGCTTGATGACTGAAAGACAGTGTGTCCATTGGACTTGCACATTAAATCCTGCAGGTTTAAATCTCATTTTTATTATTTATAGCTGAGTAATGTCAGCCAAGTTCTGTAAATGATCCAAACTTGCTTTTTCTCTTTCATGAACTGGAGATGGTACTAATACTTACTAGGAAGAAAATAGGTAATGTCTGTAAAAGCCCCTTTCAAATGCCTAGTTAATCATGGCACACATATAGGACAACATTTTTCCAAGTTAACTCAGTTGCAACTGCATTTCTAGTTTTCATGCTTTAGGTATTGAAAAAACAAAAACAAAACAAAGAAAAACATCCTTTTCTTAGAAACACCATGTTCTTCCTTAGAAGTAACATGTAAAATTGATTTGAGACATCAAATATTAACTCCATAATCATTGGCACTAGAGTATAATAACTAATTTTTAAATATTTTAATATGTGGCTATGAAAAATTGTCTTTTTCATGTACATTTTAATACTTTCAGTCACTCAAAAGTTAAAATAATGCTTTTAATCATAGTAACATCATGGCTTATAAACACAATTTTTTTTTTACTTTACTCTTGTTTCACAATCTGAAACTGCGATGGGCTACTTTGGTACAGTATTAGAGCAGCAGCCATTGAGTACTGGGGTAGTTTCACCAGATAGAATTTTACAGAATTAGAAGTCTTTCAGCATTGACCCTCATCTTGATACTCAAGACTTTCTTTTAAAATTGTACTCCTTTAGTGTAGGTAAATGTCTGATTAAAATACATTAGTGAACTAATGAATTATCTTCAATTTATCTAATAAATAAAGGAAGTGGTTTTATTGCTTTTAAACTAATGTATTTCTTTTAAAATATGTATAATTTTAGATTTCATATAAATGTGACAGTATTTTTGTATGGAAATTACTTTGATCATAATATAACAGTGATTCAAAAAGATTAACTTTGAAGGTTGGGGACTAAAGTATAAACAGAAATGATGGTTATGAGTTTTCTAATTGTTCTTTGCCTGCTGTACATAATAACATAATGTTGGGAATTTAACTATTTACCATTAACTATTACTATAGATCCAGCTGTAAACCACAATGCAAAACTTACAACACCGTAAGAGATCCTCATAAATTACTATTTAAATACCACTATTTAAAAATTGGAAACACTCACCTTCAGAAAGGTTAAATTTATCCAAAGTCACATAGCCATGTCAAAAGTCTTTATCAATGTTTTACCATTAATTTCTCTTTCTCCATTTCCTATAGCCTTCTCATTTATTCACCTCTCCTTATGTGCTATTGATTAAACTTACTCACTATATATGGTTAACAATGTACTTAGATTTGGTATACCAAGTCTCCGAAAACTATCGATTTTTGCTTTAACTTTTGATTGCCAAATTATCTTGATGATTGACCTAAAATGTCCACAATCAGAGACCAGTGGATGCCTTTCAAATACTTCATGTAGTTGTCTGTTTTCTCCATTCACCACTTTTTCAGTGTTTAGAAAATAGGCAATTAGTAGACAACGTATTCTGTACACTATATATAATATAACATATAAATATAATATATAAAATTTAATATAATAAAGTTTTTCTATTATTTATAAATATTTTTATTTCTTTGTCAATGAAGTATATCCAAATTCTTAAGTAGGAACTAAAATTCCAATTTAATATAAAAACTCCTTAGAAGTGGTATAGATGGATAATATATAACTTCAACTACTTCTAAAGTTCAAATTTCTTAGTTGTGTTGCAGAATAATTTCCTTAGATAGAAAGACAAGAGTAAAAGGGATGGCGTATTCTTCAGTGGAAAGCAGAGAAAAGTTAATACCGCATCAATTAGGTTTATCTATTGTGAAAAGTAGAGAAGATGATAATCCTAAGAAGTGCTTTTAATCCAATATGAAGTTTAACTCAATAGTAACTTTGATGCAAGAAAAAAGTAAGTAGATAAAATAAAATGTTTTTAAAATAGCATTTTTGTGAACTTGATTTGGTAATGAAATTTTTTGAAAGATGAGATGACTAATTTAGAATGCAGATAGAAATACTAAGAAAAATGCTTTGTTATACATTTAGTAAAATGTAGGATTACTGAAAAGGATTAGTTAGTAAAAACCAAACTGCTGAAATTTTCATTCTGTTCATGCACATCGTCCGTGTTTTCCGTTAGATATTTTAGCATATTAGTCACAATATGCTGAAGTCCCTGTCTGATAGATCCAACATCTGGACTATTTCTGGGTCTGATTCTCCCATTGTGTTTATTTGTTTTGTGTCTCATGATTTCTTATGTGATACCTGTTAAGTGTTGAAGAATAGTAGATGTTGAAGTAAATGGTATTCACACTTGGAAATGAACATGACTTCTTTTCTGTCAGGCTGCCATTGTGGGGCTTAAATCAACTCAATTGGAAGTTAGGCATCATTGGTGTTTTGTCACTACCATCATTTTTAGTGCCACACAGGTTAAAATTCCAACAACTGGCTGCCATTTTGTTGTGCTTTGAATTCAAGCTGGGAGGTGGAAGATTTTGTCAGTGTTCCTCATCTTTCTTCTGCTTTCAACTGTCCCTATTTTTTTCCTAGTTTGCCCCCTCTCAGCAGCCTACTGCTTCTGCTCTTTACTCAGTACTAGGCCCATTAAAGGGCAAGGAAGTGTAATTTGTTGTCCCAGTCTTGGTTCACTCTTTTTTTTTTTTTTTTTAATTATACTTTAAGTTCTAGGGTACATGGGCACAACGTGCAGGTTTGTTACACATGTATACATGTGCCACATTGGTGTTCTGCATCCATTAACTCGTCATTTACATTAGGTATATCTCCTAATGCTATCCCTCCCACACACCACAATAGGACCTGGTGTGTGATGATCCCCTTCCTGTGTCCAAGTAATCTCATTGTTCAATTCCCACCTATGAGTGAGAACATGCAGTACTTGGTTTTCTGTTCTTGTGATAGTTGGCTGAGAAAGATGGTTTCCAGCTGCATCCATGTCCCTACAAAGGACACAAATTCATCCTTTTTTAAGGCTGCATAGTATTCCATAGTGTATACGTGCCACATTTTCTTAATCCAGACTGATGGGCATTTGGCTTGATTCCAAGTCTTTGTTATTGTCAATAGTGCCGCAGTAAACATACGTGTGCATGTGTCTTTATTGCAGCATGACTTACAATCCTTTGGGTATATCCCCAGTAATGGGATGGCTGGGTCAAATGGTACTTCTAGTTCTAGATCCTTGAGGAATCACCACACTGTTTTCCACAATGGTTGAACTAGTTTACAGTTCCACCAACAGTGTAAAAGTGTTCCCATTTCTCCACATCCTCTCCAGCACCTGTTGTTTCCAGATTTTTTAACAATTGCCATTCTTACTGGTGTGAGATGGTAGCTCATTATGGTTTTGATTTGCATTTCTCTGATGGCGAGTGATGATGAGTGTTTTTTCATGTGTCTGGGCTGTATGAATGTGTTCTTTTGAGGAGTGTCTGTTCGTATCCTTTGCCCACTTTTTGATGGGGTTGTTTGTTTTTTTCTTGTAAATTTGATTGAGTTCTTTATAGGTTCTGGATATTAGCCCTTTGTCAGATGAGCAGATTGCAAAAATTTTCTCCCATTTTGTAGGTTTCCTGTTCACTCTGATGGTAGTTT
>NW_012118599.1:8094763-8112769 GCF_000951035.1 Colobus angolensis palliatus
GTTGAATATTGGCCCCCACTCTCTTCTGGCTTGGAGAGTTTCTGCCGAGAGATCTGCTGTTAGTCTGATGTGTCTCCCTTTGTGTGTAACCTGATCTTTCTCTCTGGCTGCCCTTAACATTTTTTCTTTCATTTCAACTTTGCTGAATCTGACAAATACGTGTCTTTGAGTTGCTCTTCTCAAGGAGTATCTTTGTGACATTCTCTGTATTTCCTGAATCTTGATGTTGGCCTGCCTTACTAGGTTGGGAAAGTTCTCCTGGATGATATCCTGCAGAGTGTTTTCCAACTTGGTTCCATTTTGCCTGTCACTGTCAGGCACACCAATCAGACGTAGATTTGGTCTTTTCACATAATCCCATATTTCTTGGAGGCTTTGTTCATTTCTTTTTACTCTTTTTTCTCTACACTTCTCTTCTCACTTTATTTCATTCATTGGATATTCAATCGCTGATACTCTTTCCTCCAGTTGATCGAGTTGGTTAGTGAAACTTGTGCATTTGTCACGTAGTTCTCATGTCATGGTTTTCATCTCTACCCGTTCTTTTAAGGTCTTCTCTGCATTGATTATTCTAGTTATCCATTCCTCCATTCTTTTTTCAAGGTTTTTAGTTTCTTTGCACTGGTTATGTAATTCCTCCATTAGCTCTGAGAAGTTTGATTGACTGAAGCTTTCTTCTCTCAACTCGTCAAAATCATTTTCCGTCCAGCTTTGTTCCATTGCTGGAGATGAGCTGCATTCCTTTGGAGGGGGAGATGCACTCTGATTTTTTTAATTTCCAGCTTTTCTGCACTGCTTTTTTCCCCATCTTTGTGGTTTTATCTGCCTTTGGTCTTTGATGATGGTGACGTAGTTTGGTCTTTGATGATGGTGACATACTGATGGGGTTTTGGTGTGGGTATCCTTTCTGTTTGTTAATTTTCCTTCTAACAGTCAGGATCCTCAGCTGTAGGTCTGTTGGAGTTTGCTGAGGTCCACTCCAGACCGTGTTTCCCTGGGTATCAGCAGTGGAGGTTGCAGAAGATAGAATATTGCTGAACAGCGAGTGTTTCTGCCTGATTCTTGATCTGGAAGCTTCATCTCAGGGGTGTACCCCACCATGTGAGGTGTGAGGTGTCTGTCTGCACCTATTGGGGATCTCTCCCAGTTAAGCTACTCAGGGGTCAGAGACCCAATTGAGCAGAAAGTCTTTCCATTCTCAGATCTCAGCCTCCATGCTGGGAGGTATACTGCTGTCTTCAAAGCTGTCAGACAGCGGCATTTACCTCTGCTGAGGTTTCTGCCACTTTTTGTTTAGCTATGCCCTGTCCCCAGAGGAGGAGTCTACAGAGGCAGGCCGGCCTCCTTGAGCTGTGGTGGGCTCCACCCAATTCAAGCTTCCCAGTGGCTTTGTTTACCTACTTAAGCCTCTGCAATGACAGGCAGCCTTCCCCCAGCCTTGCTGCCACCTTGCAGTTAGATCCCAGACTGCTGTGCTAGCAACGAGGGAGGCTCCGTGAGCATGGGACCCTCTGGGCCAGGTGTGGGATATAATCTCCTGGTGTGCCATTTGCTAAGACCCTTGGTAAAGCACAGTATTAGGGTGAGAGTTACCCAATTTTCCAGATGTTATGTGTCTTAATTTCCTTTGGCTAGGAAAAGGAATTTCCTTCCCCCTTGTGCTTCCCAGGTGAGGCGATGCCTTGCCCTGCTTCAACTCTTGCTGGTCAGGCTGCATCCACAGACCAGCACCAACTGTCTGACATGCCCCAGTGAGATGAACCTGGTGCCTCACTTGAAAATGCAGAAATCACCTATCTTCTGTGTTGCTCACGCTGGGAGCTGGAGGCTAGAGCTGTTCCTGTTCGGCCACCTTGGGCGCACCATCCTTGGTTCACTCTTAGGCCCTCTGAATTATGTTTTGTGGGTTAGACATTCTCAGAGTTCCTGCCGCACTGATTTATGGTAACTAGACTCTTGTAGAGTCCTCTAGTTGGCTCAACCTTTTTTGTTTTTGTAAAGACAGGGTCTCTCTCTGCCACCCAGGTTGGAATGCAGTGGTGGTGCAGTCTCAGTTCACTGCAGCATCAACTTCCCAGGCTCAAGTGATCCTCTTGCCTCAATCCCCCAAGTAGCTCGGATTACAGGCACATGCCACCAGGCCCAACTAAGTCTTGTATGTTTTGTAGAGGCCGAGTTTTGGCATGTTGCCTAGGCTAGTTTACAACCGTTGGACTCAAGATATCCACCCTCCTTGGCCTACCAAAGTGTTGGGATTTCAGACATGAGCCACCACACACAGCCCCCTATTTTCTTTCTTTGTCCTCACCAAGAAAGAGTACCTTGATGACCCCATGATTTAACCAGATGCATGCTTTTCCTTGTAAGTATGAACCTAAACCAGGATTTTGAACATTCCCAGGCATTGATAAACTTATTCAAATTGTTGCTCAAAACACTGAGAGTTTACCCTGTTGCTAAACATGTAAAAACTAACAGTAGCCCTGAGCCAAATTTCTTAAACCCTCATATAAATCAATAACCCAATCCCCTTGTTGTGGATATACCTTGGTAGAGAACATTTATTTTCTTTCTATCTGTCTCAAGGACCACAGCAGCACTCTCTATGCAAGTTTCTCTAATAAATGCTTTGGATTGATCATCTTGACATCTAGTGCTTCTTTCTTTGGAATCCCAACCAGCCCTATCTGGGGACACTTTGGGGCAGTCCCTTACAGGGACTCTTCTGCTGTTGCTTCTGGGGTGACTCCAGTAGTGGGTACAGCTGGTTGAAACAACTATGTGGTTTACCTCTGTTTGATCTCTATTGAGACACAGTTTCTTTCCATTCTCCCCAAGACAAAAGACCTCTACTCGTAGTTGACATGAGATTCTATCCCAAGAACATTCCCCGTCCCTTTTGTCGTGAGTTACCTATTATTGCTTCTAAACTTCACCAGTGATAATGGAGTTTTTGCCTGTGACCTAGTGTGGGAGGATTTCCTCCCTCTCTTCCAGCGAGTAATGGTTTTTGCTTCTAATTCTCTCTCTTGCCTGGGATATAGAGAGATTGAGGCCTCTCCTTCAGTAGTTTAAGGGTTTCTCTTCTTATGGAAGGATGGGAACTGGCCCAGGAACATTCATTTACATCTCGCATGTCCTTATCACTAGCGGATAGTGTATGATCTCCTACCCTGCCTTATATCTTTCTTATGATCCCCTTGATTATGGGACTATAGCAAAGAATTTTTCAAAGTGTGCTACTCTTTTGGTCTGTATCCTTCAGCATTTTCCAATTAACACAGTAGCTCCCACTTTGCCTTTAAAATCTGTTAATATTTTGGTTGATTTATTTTTACCTGCTTGTATGAAGGCCATCTCTTGCTCCAGTCTGGTGCTCTGACTAAAACAAAACAACTGTATGCCTCCTATTTTCTTGGAGATGGCCGTTACTCTTTGGGATTCAGTTTTCTCAGTTTTGTGACTTCAACTCTCTTAAGGTTTCAATAAAATTCATGAGTTTTTATGTTATTCAGTTTCTTTCTGGTTGCTGGGCTGGAAATGACTTCTGCGGTTTGCTTTTAATTCTCCGTTTTCAATTTTTTTCTCTGACACTACCTCTCATGGTGCCTTTCCCATAACAGGACTTAAGTGTTTGCTGCTTGCCTTCTTACACAGAGGGTTTAAATACTGTGTCATATGAACAACTTTTTGCTAATCTGAAAATTGGCTAATGTGCCATTCTTTCCAGTTATCAAAATATCCAAATTCAGGTGAATAGTATTTTGATTTTGTTCACAGAAAATTTTAGTCAAATCTAGTAATACAGATTTAGGACAGGATGATCTAAACCATAATTTTATGTCGTATGATATGGTTCAGTGATTTTCATAAAAATGGATTTCTCGTGCCAGACAAGTGGTTTTCTTTAGGCTGGTAATGTCCTATCAGTGAGATCCCCTTAATTTTGTATGGTAATAGATTTATATTCTACCACTAAAACCGTGGGCAGGACTCAGCAGGACGGAATTTACCTCTGATTGTCGAATATCTAAGCTCCAAATATGAGATAAAATTCTGACAAATGAAACATAAATTAGAACATTTGTTTCTTGGGTATAATTATAACCTAATTAATAATATAAACCAGAAAGAGAAAAAGAAAATAGGGAGGGGGAAACAAGATTAGAAATTGGTGTGGCAAACCAATCTATGATCAGGCTACAAGGAGGAAGTCCTCCTTAAAACATTCTGTGTGGAGGGTGAGCCTGTGGGGAGGAGTAATGTTCAAAGGTAACTGACCATCTGTCAGCACTGTGGTACCTGCTTCCCAGAACAGCTGGGCAGTTGATTGGCCCCATATGGCGTTGCCACCTCTTACTGGCTGCCTGCCCTCCACTCCAGTAGCAGTGAGAGTGGGCAAAGGTCTACCCAGAACAAAGTGAAGAGAGAAAAGTCACCACCAGAGTGTTCTCCTGCAGCTTTACGCTTTCATTGCCACTCTGTCAACCACTCACCCTGTTGCCAAACACCTTCTGTGCCTCTAAGGGCTTAACACAGTGTTATATTAACTCCTCTAATCCATCAAAGTTGAGTTCAGATGGGCATCTAGCTCCCATGTTATTTTACCACCTTCCTGGGAGGACATTAATCGTAAAATAATTTGTGATATTTGTTGTCACAAAAATCTCAAACTCTAAAAGAGTACCCATTAGATTTTTATATTGTAACACCAATATAATGCAGCTAATAAACAGCTGGGATAATGACAGGTATAAAGAGACGTGGAGAGCATGTCATTTAGGGTGACAAGTGTAGGCACAACAGAACAGCAAAGAAATGATCTCTGTATGCCTGAGAAATATAGATGAGTATTCTTGTTCCTAAAAGTGTGTCAGGTTTATATTTTAAAATAAATTCAGACTTCATATTGTAAAATTTCTGTATTTTAGCCCTTTGCACAGCTATTCAGTTGCATCCCTTTAAAGAAAACATAATCTAAGTATTTAGTATTTGAATTCACCATCACCATGGGCCAGATGTCATGTTTGTGATGTTATAATACAACCATTTTGTAACTTATTTTTTTTTATTTTTTTATTTCAAAAGGTTTTGGGGGAACAGGTGGTGTTTGGTTACATGAATAAGTTCTTTAGTGGTGATTTCTGAGATTTTGGTGCACCCATCACTGGAACACTGTACACTATACCCAATGTGTAGTCTTTTATCCCTTGCCCCTCCCACCCTTTCCCTCAAGTCTCTAAAGTCCATTGTATTATTCTTATGCCTTTGCATCCTCATAGCTTAGCTTCCACTTATGAGTGACAACAAGCAATGTTTGATTTTCTGTTCCTGAGTGACTTCACTTAAAATAATGAACTTCAGTTACTTCAAGGTTGCTGTGAATGTTATTATTTCATTCCTTTTTATGGCTGAGTAGTTTTGCATGGTATCTACACACACAGATACACACACACACACACATATATATCATGTAGTATTTCATGGTGTGTATATATATATGTAGTAGTATTTCATGGTGTATATATATATATGAATATACATATATATATATCAGAATTTATTTGTATACTCTTTGATTGATGGACATTTAGGCTGGTTCCCTATTTTTGTAATTGCAAATTATGCTGCTATAAACATGCATGTGCAAGTGTCTATTTTGAAAAATGAGTTTGTTTCCTCTGGGTAGATACACAGTAGTGGGATTCCTGACCAAATGGTAGTTCTACTTCTAGTTCTTTAAGGAATCTCCACACTGTTTTCCATAGAGGTTGAACTAGTTTACACTCCCACCAGTAGTGTAAAAGTGTTCCCTTTTCACCACATCCATGAGAACATCTATTACTTATTTATTTTTTGATCATGGTCATTCCTGCAGGAGTAAGGTGATATTGCATTGTGGTTTTGATTTGCATTTCTTTAATAATTAATGATGTTGAGCATTTTTTTCATATATTTGTTGGCCATTTGTATGTCTTCTTTTTAGAATTGTCTATTCATGCCCTTAGTTCACTTTTTGATGGATTTGTTTGTATTTTTTCTTGCTTGAAGTCCTTATAGATTCTGGATATTAGTCCTTTGTCAGATGTATAGGTTGCAAATATTTGTTCCCACTCTTTGGGTTTTCTGTTTATTCTGCTGATTGTTTCTTTTGCTATGCAGAAGCTGCTTAGTTTATTTAAGTTTCATCTATTTATCTTCATTTTGGTTGTATTTGCTTTTGGGCTTTTGGTCATGAAGTTTTTGCCTAAGCCAGTGTCTGGAAGGATTTTTCTAATGTTATCTTCTAAAATTTTTTTTGGTTTCATGTCTTAGATTTAGACCACCTTAGATCTGATCCAACTTGAATTTATTTTTGTATAAGGTGAAAGATTGCAGATCCAGTTTCATTCTTCTACACGTGAATTGCCAATTATCCCAGCACCATTTGTTGAACAGGGTCTTTTCCTCACTTTAAATTTTTGTTTGCTTTGTTGAAAATCAGTTGGCTGTAAGTATATGGCCTTAGTTCTTAGTTCTCTATTCTGTCCCATTGGTCTATATGCCTATTTTTATAACAGTACTGTGCTGTTTTTGTGACTATAGCCTTATAGTATAGTGTGAATTTGGGTAATATGATGTATTCAGATTCGTTCTTTTTTCTTAGTCTTGCTTCGGCTATGTGGGCTCATTTTGTGTTCCATATGAATTTTAGCATTGTTTTTTCTAGTTCTGTGAAGCATAATGGTAGTATTTTGATGGGAATTGCATTGAATTTGTAGATTGCTTTTGGCAGTATGGTCATGTTCACAATATTGATTCTACCTATTCATGAGCATGGAATGTGTTTCCATTTGTTTGTGTCATCTATTTCTTTCGACAGTGTTTTGTAGTTTTCCTTGTTGAGGTCTTTTACTCCTTTGGTTAGGTATATTTATAAACTTTTGCAGTTATTTTAAAAGGGGTTGAGTTCTTGATTTGATTCTCAGCTTGTTCGCTGTTGGTGTATAGCAGAGCTACTGATTTGTATACATTGATTTTGTATCCTGAAACTACTGAATTCATGTATCAGATCTAAGAGCTTTTTGGAGGAGTCTTTAGGGTTTTCTAGGTATACAATAATATATCAGCAAATAGTGACAGTTTGACTTTCTCTTTACCAATTTGGATGCCCCTTATTTCCTTCTCTTGTCTGATTGCTCTGGTTAGGACTTCCAGTACTATTTTGAATAGAAGGTGTGAGAGTGGGCATCCTTGTCTTTTTCCAGTTCTCAGAGGGAATATTTTCAACTTCTCCCCATTCTCTGTAATGTTGGCTGTTTGTTTTTCATAGATGGCTTTTATTGCATTAAGGTATGTCCCTTCTATGCCAATTTTGCTGAGGATTTTAGTCATAAAAAGATGCTGGGTTTATCAAATGCTTTTTCTGCATTTACTGAGATAATCATGTGATTTTTGTTTTCAGTTTTGTTCATGTGATCTATCACATTTATTTACTCGCATATGTGTTGGTATGTATTTACTCGCATATGCAGAAACCATTTCTGCATCTTCATATGAAACCCACTTGATCACACTTGATTATCTTTTTGATATGTTATTGAATTTGGTTTGCTAGTATTTTGTTAAGGATTTTTGCATCTATAATAATCCGGGATATTGGTATGTAGTTTTCTTTTTTTTTTATGTCCTTTCCTGGTTTTGGTATTAGAGTGATACTGGCTTCATGGAGTGAATTAGGCAGGATTTTCTCTTTTGCTATTTTGTGGAATAGTGTCAATAGGATTGGTACAATTCTTCTTTGAATACCAGACAGAATTTGGCCTTGAATCTGTCTGTTCCTGTCTGCTCCTTTTTTTGTTGTTGTTTGGCAATTCTTTTATTACTATTTCAGTCTTGCTGCTTGTTATTGGTTTGTTCAGAGTTTCTATTTCTTCCTGGTTTAATCTAGGGGGGTTGCATATGTCCGGGAATTTACTCATCTCTTCTAAGTTTTCTAGCTTATGCACATAAAGGAGTTTGTAGTAGCTTTGAATTATCCTTTGTATTTTTGTGGTATTGGTTGTAATATCTCCCATTTCATTTCTAATTGAGTTTACTTGGATATTATCTCTTCTGTTCTTGGCTAATCTTGCAAATGGTCTATCAATTCTATTTATCTTTTCAAAGGACCAGCTTTTTGCTTCACTTATATTTTGCATTATTTTTGTTTCACTTTCACTTAGTTCTGCTCTGATCTTTGTTATTTCTTTTCCTCTGTTGAGTTTGGGTTTAGTTTATTCTTGATTCATTAGTTTCTTGTTGTGAGACCTTAGATTGTCTATTTGTGCTCTTTCATACTTTTTGATGTAGGCATTTAATGCTATGAACTTTCTTCTTAGCACTGTCACAGGGTCCTTAGGATGTTGCTTTTCCTTCTGGAAACCTCTGTGGCCAGTGGCACTTTTGCCCAAGTTAGCTCAGACTTGCTGGGCACCTTATGCCCACTTAGCCCAGCAATCTGGACTTGGCTTGGGCTACTAGTTCAGATTCCATGCTTGCCAAGGGTGAGCCAGTCACTAAGTGGTGAGAGGTGTGTGAGTGAGTGCAGGGCCCAGCTACTGTGCACAGGCAAGCTTGCAGGCTGTAATGGGGCAGGCAGCTCCAAGCACCAACACAAGCACTGGCTCCATGTGGGCCTCAGGCTGGAGCAGGTGTACTGTAAGCAGCTTCCACTGTGGGCACCAGGGAACGCAGTGGGACCCAAAGACTTGGAGACACCAGGAACCACAGAGACCCAAAGAGCGTGTCATAGCCCTGGCTCAGGGAGCCCCTAGGTCTATGCTCCCTGAAGAGCTGCAGCTCTTCTCTCCTTGTCATCCACAACTCAGTGAGCAGAAGGCATATTTCAACCCTGTTTGTGTTACTGCTCTTTCAGTCCCACCATTCAGCAAGTTCTGAGTTCTTGTCCTGCATTCAGGAAGAATGAGGTACGTGGACAACTGGAGGGTGAGCAAGGCAGAGAGGAGCTTCTTTGAGTGATGGAACAGCTCTCAGAATACCCAAAGTGGGTAGCTCCTATCTACAGGCAGGCTTTTCCAACGAGTGTCCAACTCTCAACAGAGAGGGGACTTGGGGTGGATAGCTCCTTTCCACAGGCTGTTTATCCTGATGAGTCAAAGAGATCCAAAGTGGGTAGCTCCTTCCAACAGCTGGTATTCCTGATGTCTCTGTGCATCTGGCTGAGTCCAGGGTTTTTATGGGCTTCAGAAGGGAGGAAGTGCATGCTGATTAGTCCATGGACAGCTATGGGTGGGCCCAGAAAAAGCACCCTACATTCTCATTCTGGCTGCAGACTCCACCCAGAACTGACAGCCTTGCCCCCATGCTCCAGGCTGTTTCTGTCTTGAAGGTGGGGCTTCACTGAGAACCTGTCCCTTTCTGCCCAGGAGCCTGTATACCTCCTGACACCAACAACCATATTGTCCATGGCACCCAGGCTGTTTGTGCTGAGGGGCACCTGCAGGCCCATGCTGAGCCACCCTCAGACTCACTCAGCGTCTCTCTCATGCTCATTGGTGCCTAAAGTCCAGAGGGGGCCTAGGTGGCTAGGGGCTGGCATGTCAGCATTACCGCAAACATGGGTACACCTGGCTAGGTCATGAGAGCATATGGGTTCCCAACTTTACTCTGAAACCAGAGCAGGCACCAGGAGAGGGGAGAGGCCAGGCTGTAGGATCAGGGACTTCTTAGCCTGTAGAGGTAGAGGGGCATCCCAGGTTCCTGAGAATGCAATGATGCTGGGGTCCATAGCTGTGGCAGGGCGACTGCCGCTGCATCTGGGAGCATGGGGTTCCTGCCCTGCCAACTCAGAAGGAGGTGGGTCTCCTGCCTGTTCCTGGCTCTTGCCAGCTCCATGGAACATGCAGCACTGGCCGCACCTCCCCAGCTATAACCAGCGTTTTTGCAGTGACCACTCCAGATGGGCTGCTGCTGCCATTAGCACTGCCATTGCTGTATTTCAGAGGTTTTGATAGGTTGTTTCACTACTATCATTATGTTCAAAGAATTTTTTAATTTCTATCTTGATTTCATTGTTGACCCAACAAACATTCAGCAGCAGGTTATTTAATTTCCGTATATTTGCATAGTTTTGAGAGTTTCTTTTGGAGTTGATTTTCAATTTGATTTCGCTGTGGTCTGAGAGAGTAGATAATATAATTCTGATTATCTTAAATGTGCTGATACTGTTTTGTGACCTATCATATGCTCTATCTTGGAGAGTGTTCCATGTGCTGATGAATAGAATTTATGTCCTGCAGTTGTTGAGAAGAATGCTCTGTAGTATCTATCAAGTCCATTTGTTCTAGGGTATAGTTTAAATCCATTGTTTCTTTGTTGACTTTCTGTCTTGATGACCTGTCTAGTGCTATAAGTAGGGTACTGAAGACTCCCATTATTATTGTATTGCCATCTGTCCCATTTATTAGGTCTAGTAGTAACTGTTCTGCAATTTGCAAGCTCCAGTTCTAGGTGCATATATATCAGGGAAATCAGCCCTCAATATTTCAATGTAAGTTCTTTCTATTTTCCCTAAGTTTTGGCCAGTCTGAGAAATAAAGAGAAAGTGTACAAAGAGCAGAATTTTACAGCTGGGCCTCCAGGGGTGTCATCACATATTGGTAGGACCATGATGGCGACCCTGAGCCGCAAAACCAGCAAGTTTTTATTAGGGATTTTAAAAGGAGAGGGGGTGTACGAACAAGGAGTAGGTCACAAGGATCACATGCTTCAAGGGCAATGAAGATCACAAGGCAAGGCAAAATTAGAATTACTGATAAGGGTCTATGTTCCACTGTGTATGCAGTGTCTTGATAAACATCTTAACAGAAAAAAGGGTTTGAGAGCAGACCACCAGTCTGATTAGAATTTACCAGGCTGAAATTTCCCAATCCTGGTAAGCCTGAGGGAACTGCAGGAGACCAGGGCGTATTTCAGTCCTTATCTCAACTGCATAAGAGAGACACTCCCAGAGTGGAGTTCATAGACCTCCCCCCAGAAATGCATTCCTTCCCCAGGATGTTCCTTGCTAGGAAAAGAATTCACCGATATTTCTCCTACTCGCTCATCAGTCTATAGGCTTTCCGCAAGAAGAAAAATATGGCTCTATTCTGTCTGACCCCACAGGCAATCAGACCTTATGGTTATCTTCCCTTGTTCCCTGAAAATCACTGTTATTCTGTTCTTTTTCAGGGTGCACTGATTTCATATTGTTCAAACACACATATTTTACAATCAATTTGTACAACAGTGGTCCTGAGGTGACGTACATTCTCAGTTTATGAAGATAACAGGATTAAGAGATTAAAGTAAAGACAAACATAAATTATAAGAGTATTGATTGGAGAAGTGATAAATGTCCATGAAATCTTCACAATTTATGTTCAGAGATTGCAGTAAAGACAGGCATAAGAAATTATAAGAGTATTAATTTTTAGAAACTGATAAATGTCCATGAAATCTTCACAATTTATGTTCAGAGATTGCAGTAAAGACAGGCATAAGAAATTATAAAGTATTAATTTTGGAAACTGATAAATGTCCATAAAATCTTCACAATTTATGTTCTTCTGCCTTGGTTCCAGCCAGTCCCTCCATTCAGGGTCCTTGACTTCCCACAACACATATACATTTAGGATTGTGATATTTTCCTGTTGAACAAGTCTCTTTATCATTATATAATGTCCATCTTTGTCTTTTTTAACTGCTGTTGCTTTCAAGTTTGTATTGTCTGGTACAAGAATAGCTACTCCTTCTCAATTTTGGTGTCCATTTGCATGGGATATTTTTTCCCACCCTTTTACCTTAAGTTTATTTGTGTCCTTATATGTTAGGTGAATCTCTTGAGGATGCCAGATACTTGGTTGGTGGATTCTTATCCAGTCTGTTATTCTGTATCTTTTAAGTGGAGCATTTAGGCCATTTATATTCAATGTTAGTATTGAGATCTAAGATGTTATTCTATTCATCATGCTATTTTTTGCCTGAATACCTTTTCCTTTTATTATTGTGTTTTTGTTTTATAGATCCTGTGAGATTCATGCTTTAAGGAGGCTCTATTTTGGTGTATTTTGAGGATGTGTTTCAAAATTTAGCACTCCTTTTAGCAATTCTTGTAGTACTGACTTGATAGTGGTGAATTCTGTCAGCATTTGTTTGTCTGAAAAAGACTTTATCTTTTCTTCATTTATGAAGCTTAGTTTTGCTGGATACAAAATTCTTGGCTGATAATTGTTTTGTTTAAGGAGGCTAAAGTTAGGGCCCCAATCTCTTCTAGCTTTTAGATTTTTTCCTAAGAAAGCTGTTGTTGGCAAAACCCTATCTCTACTAAAAACACAAAAATTAGCTGGGTGTGGTGGTGGGTACCTGTAATGCTAGCTACTCAGGGAGGTTGGGGCACAGGAATCACTTGAACCCAGGAGGCGGAGGTTGCAGTGAGCCAAGATTGTGCTAGTGCACTCTGGCCTGGGTGATAGAGTGAGACTCCATCTCAAAAAAAAAAAAAAAAAAAAAAAAGAAAACTGCTATTAATATGACAGGTTTTTCTTTAAAGGTTACCTGATGTTTTTGCCTCACAACTCTTAAGATTCTTTCTTTTGTCTTGACTTTAGATAACCTGATGACTATGGTAATCTTTTTGAGATAAATTTCCCAGGTG
Source organism: Colobus angolensis palliatus (assembly GCF_000951035.1). NCBI lineage: Eukaryota > Metazoa > Chordata > Mammalia > Primates > Cercopithecidae > Colobus > Colobus angolensis. Next base: position 8,107,440 of record NW_012118599.1, read on the forward strand.
TTCTTTAAGCTTCTTGTATTTGGACGTCTAGATCTCTAGCAAGGCTGGAAAAATTTTCCTTGATTATACCATCAAATACACATTCCTAACTTTTGGATTTCTCTTCTTCAAGAATGCCAATTATTCTTAGATTTGGTTGTTTAATACAATCCCAAAGTTCATGCAGGCTTTGTTCATTTTCTTAAAAATTTTTTTTGTTGTCTTTATTGGTTTGGGTTAATTCAAAAGCCTTGTCTTCAAGCTCTGAAGTTCTTTCTTCTACTTGTTCAGTTCTATTGCTGAGGCTTTCCAGTGTATTCTGTTTTTTTTTTTTTTAAGTGTGTCCTTCATTTCCAGAAGTTGTGATTTTTAAAAATTTATTTTATCTATTTCATTGAAGATTTTTCCCTTCATATTTTGTAACTTTTTTTTTTATTTCTTTAAGTTGGACTTTACCTTTCTCTTGTGCTTCCTTGATTAGCTTAATAATCAACTTTTTAAATTCTTTTTCTGGAAATTCAGAGATTTCTTCTTGGTTTGGATTCAATGCTGGTGCACTAGTGTGATCTTTTGGGGGCGTTAATAAACCTTGTTTTGTCATATTACCAGAACTGTTTTCCTGGTTCCTTCTCATTTAGGTAGAGTATGTCAGAGGGAATATCTGGGGCTCAATGGCTGCTGTTTATATTCTTTTTTCCCATGGAGTGCTTCCTTGATGTGGTGCTCTCTCCCTTCCCCTAGGGATGTGGCTTCCTGATAACCAAACTACAGTGATTGTTTTTCACTTCTGGATCTAGCCATACCCAGTGGAGCTACCAGGCTCCAGGCTTGTACTGGGGAGTGTGTCTGCACAGAGTCCTGTGATGTGAACTGTCTTCAGATCTCTTAGCCACTGATGCCAGCACTTGCTCTGGTACAGGTAGACGGGAAGTGAAGTGAACTCTGTGAGGCTCCTCAGCTATAGTTTTGTTTATTGTGCTTATTTTGCAATGGTTGGCCTCCAACCAGCTGGCATTCCTTTTAGGAGAGCATCAGCTACAATAGGTGGGAAGGGCCCTAAAGCTTCTGTGAGATTATGTCCTTTATCTTCGGCTCCCAGGGCAGGTAGAAAAGACCATCAGGTGGGGTCAGGGTTAAGCGTGTCTGAGCTCAGACTCTTGGGCAAGGCTTGCTGTGGCTGCTGTTGGGGATGGAGGTGTGGTTCTCAGGCCAATGGATTTATGTTCCCAGGGAAATAATGGCTACCTCTGCAGCATCATGCAGGTGGCCAGGGAGATGGGGGAAAGTCAGCAGTTACAGAGCTCACCCAGCTCCCACACAGCCCAAAAGGCCAGTCTCACTCTCACCATGCCCCCTCAATAGCACTGAGTTTATTTCCAGGCAGCCAGTGAGCAGGTCTGAGACCTTGTCCCAGGTTACCAGCTTCCTGGCTGATAAAGCAAGCAAGTCTTTTAGCTTTCACGCTTCCCTGCCTGCCACGGCTTCTGTGCTGTGTCTGCACTCCCAATTCACCCTATTCCAGATTATGTCCAGGAAACTTCATGTTGGGTTGAAATTGTTACAAATTTAGCTGTAAGTTTCCTTCACCTTGTGGTCTTCCCAGTTTCTCTGGCAGCCCCCAACCTCAAGGACTCCTGTGAGATGAAGTCAGAAATAGCTTCCGTGGGGACCAAGAAAGCCCACAGGGCTCTTTCCGCTGCTTCTTCTACCATTGTATTTTGCTTGGCCTTCTCAGTTTATCTCAGCTCCAGTTAAGGTCAAATCTGCACCTCCAGGCTCCCCAGTGATGGTTTGTGTTCAGGGATAAACAATCCCCCTTTCATGCTTTCACACTTTGGATATTCACAGATTTTCAGCTGTTACTCAGGGCCTGCACCACCAATTCACTTTCTTCAAAGGGTCTGGGGATTCTATCTTCTTTCTTGGTATGTTCCTGTGATAGTTCTTAGAGCAAAAACTCACAACGTGAGAATCTCCACATGCTGCTCTGTCTGTCCAAGTGGGAGCTGAAAATTAGTCCTGCCTCCTATCTGTCATTTTCCTGCGTAATGTAGCATATCTTTTATAAGAACTACTAATGAAATTTTTTTCAGATGCAATTCCTTTTCTGAATATTATTAGTAGAGATAACTATTTTACAAATTATGGTTTTTGTTTAATATATTATTCATTAATGAAATATCTGACACCTTAAAACCTAATTAACATATTCACAAGTTTTTACTTTAATTCCATAAGGCAAAAAGAAAGGATTCCAGTCTTTTGGGTTGATATTATTTTTTACTCTACTTCAGAAGAATATAAGGAAGCAAGTAATAGTCAATTCTTATATAAAAAAATTAAAATAAATTACTTACAATAAGTTGCAATGAATTTGCAAGAGCTTTATAAAATTCAAAAAGCATAAAACTTTACCAGTGTTATTGTAACTCACTGAAGGATGTTTCTTGCCTCAAACTTTATTTCCTTGAGACAATATATAAAGAAGAATTGTATGGAATTTGGAGTTAAATGTGTTCAGATCTCAGAGTCATTGCTACTCAATACTCATCCTTCAAACCATTTCATCAGTCTACATATGAATTGCTTATTTATACAAATAGTTAACTCATTGTCTTTTTAAAAAAACTGTCAAATTAGCTCTATATAGTTAACCATGTTCTTTGACATGCATCTGTTATTTCTGAAATTAGGTACAAGAAGTAACTGAAAGTCCTATGAATATTGGCTATGAAATATACGCCAACACCCAAATCTAAAGCAGAGATAAGAGTTCAATATCCTCTTAAGGGTTTTGTTTTGTTTTTTTTTTTTTTGGTCTTTCAATAAACTCTCAAGACTGGTTTATATCATTAGTTTCATTAAAAATATGAGGTTCTCATCTCCCCCCCACTCCACACACACACAGGAGTCGTCTTTTCTCTTAGGGGTACTATGTAAGCCTTGCTCCCTTAATATTGGCATTCTATACCTTTGCAGGATTCTTCATAATACTTTTTTATTCCCCTGACCCAGAATATTGCAACTTTGTGAATATTTTACAAAGTAACTTCAATAGTTAATGTGCTGTCTAAATAATTGGAAACACTAAGAATGCTCTTAGATCATCTGGAGGCTCAGGGAAGGATAAGGTCATATTTCTCTCAGATAAATTCAGAAACAAGAAGGGTCTCCTTCATAAAGTATGGACCTCCTATAGAAATTATTCAGCGGCAGTCAGTGAGTAATGAAAAGCAGCTTCTTTCTCAGGATGAAGCTAAGCATGAACACAGAGAGAGCAAATTTAGCTCATCCAGGGAGTATGACTCTGAAAAGTTAGGTGGTACATTGGGAGATAAGTGAGAAAGAATCAGTAAAATAAATTAGTCTTCCTTCAAATATGGAAGATGGCTACCTGACAGCCATGTGTGGATTGTTGAGATGATGTTATATCCAACGTTCTATTGTTATCATAGTAAAGATTGTGGTGAAAATGGTGAAGAAGATGATGATGATCATGACGACTTTGTTGTTGCTATTTTCTTTTTTTTTTTTTTTTTTTGAGACAGAGTCTCGCTCTGTTGCCCAGGCTGGAGTGCAGTGGCTGGATCTCAGCTCACTGCAAGCTCCACCTCCTGGGTTTACGCCATTCTCCTGCCTCAGCCTCCCGAGTAGCTGGGACTACAGGCGCCCGCCACCTCGCCCGGCTAGCTTTTTGTATTTTTTAGTAGAGACGGGGTTTCACCATGTTAGCCAGGATGGTCTCGATCTCCTGACCTCGTGATCCGCCTGTCTCGGCCTCCCAAAGTGCTGGGATTACAGGCTTGAGCCACCGCGCCTGGCCATTGCTATTTACTTTCTAAGCATCCTTTTTACCCTCTTCAGGATGGTAGCCAGATGGCTGTTACTAGGGTAAGCCAGTTTCTTTTCAGGTATTTATCTTTCAATCTATTAACTATGAGATACAGAATTTTACTTATAGTTAAGGCCAACTCTTACATGTGCTTTGTGCTTTAAGATGGTTGCAATAAATGTGTGCATCTACCCCATGATGGCCTCTCAGTTTTGTTTCCGCCCTTTATGATCTCAGTCATCATACAATTAAATGATGGGCCGTGGAACATACCCAGCTCTACTTAAGCAGAATTTATAATCTAACTGTGAAACTTATGTAAATAATATTCCCACCCTTCTAATGAAAGGACTTCCTAAGACAGCATTCACCACATCAATGTAGTACTGTGTGATTGAAATTTTGACTCAATTCATTTGTCACTTCAGTCTTGTTTGATGGCCTTGAAGGGGTTCCACCACCTCAATCAATATTACAAAAATCTTAAGACTAGAATTATGAGTATGAAAATACAATGTAATTACAGACCCACCTCCCTCTCAGTGGTTTGTTGAGGTCCCCAGGGGTAGCATACCCCACAAAAGTCACGTCCACCTGGAATCTCAGAATGTAACATTAGTTAGAAACAGGGTCTCTGCAGATGTAATTAGTTGGGAATGCTGAGATGAAATCATTCTAGATTTAGAGTGGGCCTAAAAAGGAGGAGATCTGGCAATATAGTCACAGAGAAGAAAGTTGTGTGATGATGGAGGCAAAGATTGGGATGATAAAGATACAAGCCAATAAACTATCAGGGATTGCCTGGAAGCACTGGATGCTAAGAAGAAGTGAGGAGGAACTTCACTCTACAGCCTTCATAGAAACGCTGGCCCTCCTGACTCCTTGATATGAGGCTTCTGTCTTTTAAGAACTGTGAGAATACAAAATTGTTGCTTGTGGTAATTTGTAGCACCAAGTTTGTAGTAATTTGTTATAACATCTTCAGAAAATCAATAGACCAGGAAAGAGGGAGGAACTCTCAGGAGCACCTCACGCAGGACATACTGTTAATACTATCCTACCAGTAATCCTAGAAAATTAAAACAAGCTTCTTTTCATGTCAAGTTTATCCTTTAGCATGGTTATAATTTCTGTGACTCATTTAATGAGAACCTTGCAATAAATATAACCTCAAGATGTCATTCGGCACATCATTTTCGTTGATATGTAAACTTCTTACACATGTAAGCTACTGGAAGGCAAGGGCCCCACTATTTGAATTCAGTATCGATTCAGTTGTGGATTATCTGCAACTGAAAAACCACCCTATGCTTTAACCTCCTCTATAGGATACCTGCCAAATTCTTGATTAAGCTATTTATGCTAAAGGGAAAGTTAATTCTTATTAAGATAGCTCATTCTGGCTTTGCAAAGTACCTTAAGAAATTCCTTAATGTGGAGTTAAAATATTGCTAACTATAAGATTTATACCTCCACTCTAATTTTAGCCCACAAGGCCACAAAAGTAAAGTATTTCTTC
>NW_012118599.1:8116934-8147686 GCF_000951035.1 Colobus angolensis palliatus
TATTGTTCCTGCAGATGGTGTAATGGACTGTGTTGTTTGGACTCCAGTCAGGAGGTGGCGCTTGCCAAAAAACACCAGCTGTGGTGGTATTGGTAGGATTTTTGTTTGCCTTATGTTACCCAAGAGAGGTACTTTGGCATCTCAGGCAATGGGCAGGGCCATGAAACTCCCAAGAGTTTCTGTCCTTAATGCTAAGCCACCAGGGTGGATGGAGGGGCAAATCTAGGTGGGAGCTGGGTCAGGCAAGTCCATGCTGTGGCTCCGCATGTGTGGGCACAAACAGCAGCTCCAGTGGGAACCAGAGGGCAGTTCTCTGGCCACTGGGGTAAAGTTCCAGGGAGGAGCACAGCTGCCTCTGTCATACTGAAGGGACCACATGAGGAGTGGGGAGCAGCAGGCAGCAGTAAGCCCCACCCAGCTCCCACACATTTGGCGAGGCAAACCTCACACCTGCAGTGTTCCACTAGCAGCAACTAATTAGGTTCCAGGCAGTGTGCTCAGAACTCAAAACTGCCCCTGGCCACAAGCCTTCCCTGCAGAGGCAGAAACCAAGGCTTTCAGTCCACGTTCCCCAAGCCTGCCTGTGAAGCAGGCGCGTCTAGCTCTCATGCCTGTGGCTGCAGCCCAATCTCCGCTCGCCCCTTGGTTTTTGCCAAGGTCTTTTATTCCCACGTGAGAGTATATCATGAATCTCAGTTGGGAGCTTCTCTCAACCTTTGCTGCCTAGTTAGCAAGCAGACTTGCATGAAGTCTCCTGCAGTGTAGGATCAGGTATGGGTTCCCTCCATCCCCACTGGAAACGGGGAGAGCACACAAAGCCCATCTCAAAGCCACTCCTTTTTATATACTCCCCACTGCCCACTAACTCGGCTCCATCGCTGGGTAGGATTAAGGCCTTTCCCAACGGCCTGTATTGCCGGGTTCCCCAGTGGGAGGGTATATCCCAAAGTCACTTTATCCCCCTCTCACACTGTGGAGACTTACAGCTTTCACCTGCTTCACAGTGTAGGCTGCAGCCTGATGTTTCTTTCAAAGGGTCTGTGGTTTCTTTTAGTTTTTTTAAGTTCCTGTGTTGCTTCTTGGGAAAAAGTTCAGTGTGATTCTCTACACACTATTTTCTCTTTCCAAGTGGAAGAGGCGTGCTAGCAATGTCTCCAATCTGCCATCTTGGAAAAAAAATGGGTCTTAATTTTCCACAAAAGGTTTTAAAATAAAAAATAACAAAACTATAAATAGAGCTCATAGAATAAGGATATAAAGAAAGAAAATATTTTTGTACAGCTGTACAATATGTTTGTGTTTTAAGACAAGTGTTATCACAAGAGTCAAAACGTAAAAAGTATTAAAACGTTTTTAAAGTAAAAAAATGTTACATTCAACTGAGGTTACTTTATTATTGGAGAAATGAAAATATTTGTATACATTTAGTGTATCCTAAATGTGCAGTGTTTATAAAGTCGACAGCAGTGTACAGTAAAGTCCTGGGCCTTCGCATTTACTTACCACTTACTCACTGACTCTTCTGGAGCAACTTCCAGTCCCGCAATGCCCATTCATGGCAAGTGCCCTCTACAGGTGTATTATATTTTATCTTTTATGCTGTATTTTTACTGTCCTTTTTCTATGTTTAGATACACAAATACTGACCGTTGTGTTATAATCGCCTCCAGCATTCAGTACAGTAGTATGCTGCACAGGTTTGTAGCCGAGGAGCTATAGCAAATAGTCTAGATGTGTGAAAGGTTATACCATGTAAGTTTGTATAAGTATACTCTGTGATGGTCGTATGATTTCCTAACTACACATGTGTCAGAACATATCCTCATTGTTAAGTGAGGCATGACTGTATCAAATAAGTATTTCCTAAAATCTCTTATGCTAAAACACACTTTCCTTATAATAAACACTCACTTACTTTGCATCTTCCTCTCTCAAAGCTCAGCGACTAACTCACTACACAAAGCTAGAATGAGTGTTAAACATAAAGGTCTCTGGATTTTCCTGTACTCCTTACGATAGTCTGTCATTCTTGATCCATTCAAAATAATTAACAAGAGAACCAGCCTAGCCATAACTTGAACTTTATAGAATATAATGTTATTAAATAAACTTAGACCCAGATGATGCCTTAAAATCATCTCTTCCTGATAACTTACAGCAGTAAAAGAGAGATCAGGGACGCTGAATAACCTACTGAATGTTACACAGTTACATAGACATATATGTCCGGGCTAGAAACTGAACATACCTAATTTAGTGCATTTTCATCTGTTGTTTATAATATGACTTATGTCTTTATTTATAAAATAATAAATGATTTTTTGATAGTTAAGAATAAGAAGGACATTTAGAAAAGTAATATGGGTTGATTATTTTAAGATAATGTAGACACAGACTCAAGCATTAGGATATAGTTTCTAACGTACTTATGTTTCTTTAGTGATTAACTCCAATAGTTGCATATAAATTCTAGAAATTTTATGGATTTAACCAACAATTCTAAAATAATATTTTGCTTCAGACTGTGTTTAAAGATTTAAGTTAAAGACGAGTAAATACAAATAGAAATTCATTTGGTACATGAATTTATTCTCACATGTTAAACTGAATTCTCCCTAATTTGAACATACTTTTCTTGAAGGCTGATATAATAAAGTGTCTTACTAGTGCTTAGACAGTGCCATTTAATCAGTAGATGCCCAATATATGTTGCTAAAGATGAGCTTAAAATGAACCCTGTGAGACTACTGGGCACATGTCTCAGTTTAAGGATGAATGATGTCTCCAGTACTTGTAGCCTCAACTATTTCCCCTGCCTCCTTGTCAGTCTTCCTTCTGCAAGTCTGACAAAGAGTAAATGAACCACATGCATTATTAACATAGCTAACCCTGGAGAATTTGTATTCTAACAAAGATCAAAGCCTCAAGGTAAATCTGTAAATTCTTGGTATAGAAATGCAGACATGAGTAAGAATTAAGGGAGAAAAACAGAGAAACTATCCAGCACCTTGCAGTCACACTATAGTATGAAGAACATGGTTACAAATTATCAATTCTTTGGTGTTGATTTTTTTTTTTTTACACAAAGTATCTATGGCTTTAGTCATGCTATACCAGTTGGCAGAAATTTTTCAGTTATAGAAATAGTTTGAGTGATTTGCAAGAAATGTATCTCAAAAATAGCAAAATAAGTAAAGCTAGCAATTTTTTCCCAGAACAGCTAGTCTCAGTTTTGTGACTCCCTAGGGCAATGCTTTTGAGGCTTGTGAGCTTGATAACGCCAACCTGAGGCAGTTCCATTGAACAGAATCTTAGGTGTTCTCAGATAGCCTGGAGGGACATATCTTGTGTAAGATGTAATTTTCAGGTTGTAAATTACTTTTAACCATGCGTATAAGATTGCCCAGTCTAAAATATTCTGCATACTTCAAAAGTAATGCTTTTTTGTTAAGCTTTGAAAGCTGGGAAGGGATTGGAGGGGTGTGTGTGTGTGTGTGTGTGTGTGTGTGTGTGTGTGTGTGTATGCACAGGCCTGCATAGACGAAAAATAATACAGACAGTTCTTTTCTATTTAGAAATAACTGCTGGAGGGAGAAATTAAAATTGATGATTGAAGTATGTGTTTTATTCCATTAATAAATTTAAACTGCTAGATTCTCCTTTTAGTGTGTATTCTCTAAGATGTGCTAAGTCTCCCTTGCTTAGTGTGGCAGCCTAAGATAATAACTTAATGTATGAATTGAACTCCCCCTCCTCATATTGTGAAGTACATAAAATTTCTCTGAGTGGCCAAAACTGAAAATCACTAACTTTCTATGCTCTGGAAAGTGACATTTATCAGGGCAAGGACATGACAAATATTTAGAACAAAGTTGGTCTCTTGGGTATGAGTGTATAATCTCCTGGTCCATAATCCTTGGTCTCAGCCAAGTTTACCATGGAGGCGCAGCCAGCCTTTTTCATAGATGGATCTTTCCATTTGTGCATTGCAAAATTACTTCACTGGAGTGATTTGGTGGTTGACATTCATAAACTTGAGAACAGTGACCTCATCTTATTTACTAATTTGACATATCTGAGGCTACATTAACGAAAGTTCACTAAGATATTTCATGCAATTGATGCTGGAAAAATCTCTTGATGTCTGTAACTGATCAGTCTAAAAAGTCACACAACTCAAAATACATGTGCACCATAAAACAGTGACTTGCCGTGTACATGCATTTTCCTTCTATGTCCGTTGGCGTACACTCATTCATTCAATAAATAACATTGTAAGTGCTCACTATGTTCTTGCAGATGAAAATACAGTTAGACAAAATAGTCAAATCTCTGTCTTCTTTGACCTTTTATGTTTTTGATTTTATGTTTTTGATTATTTACAGAGTTTCTGCTCTGTGATTCTGTATTTCACACATATTATCACAGTTAAACTTTGAGCAACTCTTATCAGTTATATGGCATAGTTTCTTTTTTTTTCTAGGTAAGGAACATGAGGCTCAGGGAGTTCAGTAACACATGAATTCAGTTTATTAAACAGGATTAGAATTCTGTTTCCTATACTTACTGTCAGTTGTGTATGACTCCAAAAAAGATTCCAAGGAGGAAAACACTGAAAAGGAAGCAAAAAATATTGTAACAGAATAAATTCATCTATTGAATTATTTTTCTCTGAATTGTGCCTGGAATGTTTATACTGACAGTCGATTAAATTTCAGGTGGTCTGTAGCAAACCAGTCAACATTTTAGGCATCTTAATGTAGGAAAAAAAATGATAAAACTCCTCTCTATTTTATATTTGCACTTGAGTTCCTTGCCTTTACTTCATAATATCTGACTTGAATACATATACCTGGCTTGGAGGACATCATCTCTCAACTTGACCTCCTTTATGTCTTATTTTAGTTAATAATGCAACAACCCATCATATTGTTGGGATACTGGAAACTTGGGAACATCTCTAGTTATTTACTTTTTTGTTTTATTCTTTATACCAAATTGGACTCCAGTTCTGTTTATTTTGCTTCAAACTGTCTTTGGAATCTGTTTCTTGTGCTTCTGCTATTTATTTATCTCAGTCCTTATGAATTAGCATCTGCTGAGTAGCAGCTATGTGCTAGACTTGAAGAAAAAAATATGCCAAATAAAATAAAAGAGCATCAAAAAATTAAAAATCATACATCATCATCATTACCCCATTATTTATATATGAGGAAATAAAGAAAACCTCACAGTTGTTAAATAATTTAAGATAAAACTATTAAATGCTAAAGCCTGTGTGCCTCTCAGGACAGAGTAGTTTATGCTACAGCAGCAAACACCAAAATCTCTGAGAATGAAAACCTTGAAGGTGAACTTCTCCCCACAGCTTTAGGGGAAACAGCAGATTATGAAATATTTTGTCTTCTACCAATAAAAAATACATATAACTTGTGCTCGTATGTCTTTGGTTAATTCAAGACACCTGGGCTTGCTTAATTTAATAGAGATTCAAAGTTGTGGCTAGAAGAAAGAGAACTGGAAATTTCAGTAACCAGCACTAGTGACTGCTCACTCAGGATTTGAGCCTACATCAGACTGATTCTAGAGTTTATTCTTTTTAAGTCTTATGTTACCTTCTTGTTTTTAAATTTTCTTTTCCCATCTTAAATCTTCAGTTCTTTCTCTATAGTCATGCAAAAGTGTTGCCTTAGGAAAACGATTCAACACATCTCGGTCCTTTCGAAAAATGACTTTCATAATACTTAGTACATTATAATTGATTCTTTCTAATCTGACTGCAACTGATCTCCTATTCTCATATTTTATTATTTATAACATACCCAAATCCAAAAAAGCTTTTACTCTGAGATGTGGTATAGTAGGTTGCATGAGGACATGGGCTCTGGAACTGGATTGCTGAGTTTAAAATCTTTCTATGCCACTTAGTAGCTCTGTGACTTTGGGTAAATTACTTAAGCTCTCTCTCTTTCAAATTTCTAAGTTGTAAAATTGGAATATTTATACTACTACCTTAGAGAGTGGTTGTGAGGAGTAAATAAGTCAATACAAATAAGCACATGGAATACTGCTGGCACAGAGTAGCAACTAAATATTTATTTTATGATTAAATTATATTTTATGCCATTTCATGCTTCCAAACTGTTGCATGTATTCTTCTCTAGCAAACTGGAAAATTCATGACTTTAAAAAGCTACTTTAATGTTGCTTTTTGTTTTAAGGAATTTTACAATAAAGAGTTAATACTTTTTGTAGAGGTCCCTATTATGATTTTTAATAGTTAATAATTCACATATCCATCAACTAATCAACAAATATTATCAGGAGTTTTTTCTATGATTAGCACTGTGATTGGCATCATGGGAACTTAAAATAACAACTATATGTTAACTGCTCTATGTTGGTTTACATAATTTAGTCAGGAGGAGTACAGTACAAACAAATCATTAGAGCATAATAAATCCTAAACTTTGCAATGTCAGCTGCCAAGTAACACAGTTTAGAGAAAGAGAAAATGATGTAGTCTAGAAGGGAAAGTTTGAAAAGATGTGTCCTTCCCCCAAGGTTGAGCTCCATGAAAACATGCACCAAGGTTGTCTTATTCGCCACCTTATCCTGTGTCATAGTTTCTGCCATATATATTGTGTGCCCAATAAATATTTCTTGAGTGAATTAATGAATGAAGATAGGAAAGAATATCCACAGTTTATGGAGAAATTAGAACCTGATTTGGCAATAAGGATAGGTATTTAGATATGACACTTATCTTCCATGGCATGTGATTAATTCAGAAAACTTTATTCTCTTACTCAACAAGATAAAGAATATGCATTAATGATTAAAGGAACCATTTATTTCTTTCTGAACATTCTCCCCAAAAGAACATATATAGAGAAATGGAAAATGAACCATGGACATAAATGTCAAGGACATTTATTAAAATTACATTTAAAGAGCATTTCATAATCGAGGTTCTACAATTTTGAGTTGGCAGAACTAGGAAGGTAGATTTTTATTTTTCTGCTACTTTTTAAAACCACTTTATCTCTTCTCTGTAGCGAGGAATTGCTCCACTACATGCCTGAAACAACTAACTCAAAGGCATAAAATCTGCCATAGCTTCACGGGTATCTTGGCATACTATGTGCAGAAAGAACATACGGTGACCACTCTCATTAGTTTATTCTGATTTGGAAACTTTTAGATCTCTGAGTATTTTTTTTTTCTAATGATATGTATCCATTCACCCTCTTGTCTGCTCTTTCTGAGTAGCTGAGAAACCTCTCTGTACCTCATTTCCCCTCTCCTTTAACTCTTAATCTGAGTTGTTGTGTTTTTTCTAAGCTCTTCAGGTTACTGATGTTCTCTGCGTGTCTTGCTCTGACTCCCTAAATTCTGTCCTCTTTCCAGAAATGAATTCTAGGGTCAGTTCACCTTTGGCTATGATGCATACGCTTACTGCCTTTTCATAGAGAAATTTATTCCTCTTCGATTTTTTTTTTCTGGATGATTTCCTTACCTTTTCCCAAGGCTCTCCTACAGCACCTCCCTGAGCATCGAGTGGACTGGAAACAGCAGGCCAGAGTTCAAGTCTTATTTCTACTACCCACCAGCCTTGAGATCCTTGACAAGACTCAGCCAATTTAGGGCCATTTTTTTCTCATCTGTAACCTAAGAATAATATTGCCTACTGTTGTTAGGTTTAAAAACATATGCTGTTTTGACAAATGACAAGAGAGACTCTTTAAAGAAGCACAGATAACTCAGAAATGATAAGTGATCTCTGAATAATTAAGGTTCAGCTGAATATTGTGATTTATATTTTCTTGATATATTCGTAATTGCTATAATAGGGAAATCTCCCTTTTCTACCTGTTATGTAAAGCCTTCTTAATTAAATGAGGAGGTGAAAAATAGATATGCTTGGACACTAAATAGAATCATGGCATCAATTATTGACAGGGCTGTCTCAGAAAACTCCCCCTATGATGTTTAAAAAAATATGTTATATCTTTCCATCAGTGTGAAAAACTTGTTACATTTTTATAGAAATACGTTATTCTAGCCTGAGGCCAGTGATCCTATTATATGTGAATTAAAATCAGCGCCTCCAGATTTTCAGCTTGATTTAGCATTTCTCTCTGCTTTTTTTTTTAATCTTCCCTCCCCATTCTTTCACCAAATTTCCCCTCCATTGGCGTTATATTTGTGTATGAGAGTTTTAGTCTTACTATACAGATATGTAAACAGTGTAGTGTTTCCATAAAGATGTATCATGGCCTCCTATTGAGACAGCCATTTTGTTTTAACAATGCATTTCCTCAAAGGTTGGCTCCCTGAGTCTCCAGTGGTTCTCCAAATCCAGATTTCACAGATTAGTCAATAGGACAATTGGGGGAGCACTGTAGAAGACAGTTTCATTATTTTATGAGGAGCGATAATTAAAATTTTGTTGAGAGCTAGACAGACTGATCTAAATTATAAACCTGCTAATATGAAATTTAAAATAACAAAGAAAGGTAACTTCCATTCTGATAGAAAGAGGAGAAACCTGGAAAAAGCCTGGGGGTCCAAGGAATAACCTTCATCTTTTTTCAAAGTTACTCTTCCTGATTACCAATATCCATCCATAATGTGAGTCAGGGCCAGCCTGCATACATGTACATGAGTGAGGTTGAGCAGCGAAATCTCTACTGCTCAAAAATAATTTTCAGGCCACTTGGTTTGTTAGACATATCAAATTTTTATTACAAACATGCTTTACAACTGACTGACTCAAATATTTTTTTTTCTTGAGAAAAATTTTCTGGGACAAGACGTTGTCAGGAAAAACATTTCTGAGGTAGTTACTAAAAGAAAAGATGTTGATTAAAGGTTTATAGAGTCTTGACTGAACATTACATGGATAAATGGCATGATTGGCTTCCCTGAGCAAATTTTAACCACAGTAAACTTACATCAAATAATTTCTTGAGAATTTGACCTTCCAAGAAAGAAATTGTCAATTATAATAAACAAAAAGTTTGTCTCGGAATGACATAACTTTCCCCTATCACCATAATTTATACATTTTCTGCTAAATACATATTCCAGAAGTAAAGAAAGAGTTACTTTTATTGCCTAAAGCTTCAAGAGTAGGCAAATTATAAAGAAAAAAATTAAACTAATATTTTAACTTTAAAATGATTACTAAACAGATACATGGAAAAGCAGAGACCAAGAAAGCACCCTCATTGGATTTCTTCTCTTTTGGAGAAACTCTTTCCCTGGCTGTTTATATAAATTCAATTTTTGTCAGCTGCAGCAGCCAAAGCTTTAGTCATCAATCTTAGTAAAAATGATTTCTCCTTCTGAGGTTATTTCTCATCTTGAAATCATAAAGTGTATTATCAGCAGTCAGTGAAACAGGATCCAAGGAAAAGGAGGCACATTTGTTGCATTTACTTAATGGATTATCATTGTTTTCCAGTTTTCTGTTCATAAATCTAGTTTATTTTCCTCACTGAACTCCAAGGAATACAGAATTTTCCAGGCCACCACAACCTGGGAAGATACAATTGAAGAGATGTAGGTGTAAGAGTACTTTAGGTTCTGAGCCCTCACCAGGGAAACTGATATAATCCAAGCCTCCTCCCACTCTGCCCATGTCCCTGATTTCCAATCACTATCACACATTAACACTCTTCATAGAAGTTCTAGGTGCTAATCTCTTTACCTGGCCACCTTGTGACTTTCACTCAATAAATGTTAGCAACTATTATTATCCTTTTGTCATGAAATAAAAAGCTCCTTGAAGAATCTACATCATGGCCAATTCTCTTTATGCCACATGTGCTTTCTTTTGATACTCTCAACCATGCTGAGGAGTTTTGAGTTGCATGCTAGATGTAAAATACTGCCTTCTTCTCAACTCTTTGTCAGCATTATTTCTTAGGCCTAAAAGCAGTTCTTCTTGTACCCAAAGTCTCATAATTTTGCATAAGTTGTCTCCCATCCAACCGTATACACACATATATATCATCCCTTAATTTTCTCCTGAATTACTGGGGCAAGATAGATTTGTGTTTTTTCTCCCTCTTAAAAAAAAAAAAACAAAAACAAATGTTTCTGTGCAGAGATATGCATATAAGTACACTTTCTGTGTATATATAACATGGAGAAAGCTTTTCAACACTAGCACCATCTATGCCCTAAGTTAAACCTAGTTAAAATTTTACTACTCAATATGCATGTCTGTAAAATGCCCTAAGTAATCCTTTTCTTTTTTGTGTGGGGAAAAGAGTAAGTCATGGATGGCTGTAAAAAGACCAAGGTTTTTTATGCCCTTTAGCATCTCTACATGCACATATATTTCCTGACTGCCCAAATATGGGGCAATTTCTAAGACAGGTACCAAGAGATCAGGTGTTCCAGAGAGCGTTCTGGTTTATAGAAGAACCTTCCAAAATCTCACCTTCTGCTGTTGTAGGGCACTGCAAACAAGCTACTAAGTGCATACTGCCTTACTCTAAAGTATTTGAAAAAAAGCGACTATGTACAGAAGAATGAACTCAGCCTAAGCAGGAGAAATACATTAAAATATAGTGACATCCCCCTCTAGGCAGGATTGCCAGATGGACGTGAAAAAATAAACACTTGACAAAATCTTGTCCACTAAATAAAGTAAGAAAATGCATACATCTAAGTGTCAAGATTTTATCAGCATCATCATCATAATTGTCATCATCCCTTGCAGAAATAGTTCCTGATAAATGGAGTGTCCATCTTTGCTTGGACAGCTGTAGAATAGGTGTGGGTAAACAGGTTTGCTGAATTGTTCTGCGTTAAAAAGTGAGAAATCATTGCAGTCTGGAGAATTAAGAGAAAGAAGATGGAAACTAAAAATCTTTTGGAAAGGGACTGCATGGAATAAAACCAATTGACTTAAATTGTTCTGATTGTTAGAATTAATTGAATTAATAGGAGATTCTTACATCGTTGTAACATCTTCTTACAAACTTATCACAATCTTTTCAATGAAATTTGCATGGCCCACTGATGCTAGATGCTTTTCATTCGAGTGAATCATTTCAGGGAATGTGAGATTACACTGAGTCTATAACTGACTTATGCAAAGTGAAAAAAGAAGTGCTCACTTAGAGATATATTGTTATGTAGGAAATGGATTGATGGAAATTTGCATCTTTTTTTTTTTTTTTACAGTATGAACTTGAAAATATTTTCCAAACCACATCTTCACTTCTAACCACATTAAAGATATGTATTCAAAAGTTCTTAAAAGTAAGTTCCAAGTGTCTGATCTCTTTTGTTAATTTCTCTATAAATTATTAATTATACCAGCATTTACCAATATAAAATTTTTAAAATGGAATCAATTTTAGCGAATTTGCAGGAGAACTTAATACACTAAGAAACAATTATCAGGTAATAATATTTTACTAAAAAAAACTTAACAGGGAATAATATTTGCTCAAGGGAAGAGATCAGAGTACATTTGGGGAAAGTTCAAATTTCACTAAAATTATGAACAAATCACATGTGTTTCCCTGAATATATAATTTATGATTACATAAATATTCATTATGAGGTCTATATATTGCTATTTCCATTTTGTAGTGTTAGAAATTGAGACTCAAAAGAGTTTGAAAATATTGCCAAGGTCATATAGCTCATCAGCCTCACTCAGACTATGCAAGATTTTAGATACACTGGAAAAATTTACTCTCGCTGGGCACCTGCAGGCTGAGTATTGGTTGGATTTTAGCCCACACCCTTTCCAGGCCTGGCATCTCTGCACAAGACAAACATTGCTCAACTTTACTTGGCTGCACCATGCTTTTGAGAACCCTGCTATGATTGCTCTTTGCAAATCAAAGAGATGATGAAGTTTATTTATAGCTAATTATCTTGGGCACATGCACAGGAGCCAAATTATTTTTGTACTTTGACCTCTAAGCAGGAGTCAATGTTTCCTATATAATGATGTTGACTTTAAAGAGCCAAAACTAATTTAATGGTGAGTAGTCAGTACCTCAACAGAAAGTGAGAATAAGTTAAGGTGAACACTATGTGTGAATTGCAGAATGACATCACCAGTTAGAGGGATATTTTGTGAAAAAGCTGCAGGGCAAATATCGTTTACCTAATATTCAAAATCTTGCCTTCCTATAGGAGCCAAGTTATATAAGCAAGGGTTAATACCCTATTTTATTGCCATCTTAATTAGCATGAAAATGGAAAGATTGAGTTGTTTTGGATGATTTCTCACTCTTTTTGCTGTAATGAATACAAAATTTATTTTCACAAAGTATAGTTTTTAAACATTTTCTTTTTCTTCAGTAATCCAGTCTGAATGAAAATAAGGCATTTAAGACAAATTACCTTTTTTTTGTTTTTCAAAATTGAAGCTTTCCATTTTTAAACTGAAACTTAAAATTTTTCTCAAATATGTTACACCTTTACATATGTTTGTAAGAGGATATAAAATTAGGGTGAGATGCAGAAAGATTATAGTTTCTGTCATCGGAAATAACTTGGTTAGTTTTTGCATTTTTTTGTGGGTGGAGGGTTTGTTTTGTTTTCTTTGCTTCAAATTATCTTCCTTCTCTGCACTTCTATTGCCTTCTCCGTGAATGGCTGCATGTGACCCACAGGCTATTGTCTATGAGCTCTGATTTCACATAATAAAGTAGTAATATAATTCAACAGCATGTGTTTAGTCAATCCCTCAAATTCTCCAAGACTCAAACTGCCAGGGAATGAGTACTTTACTCAGGTTATTAAATCAGAGGAAACCTCTAAGGGAGTGTCTCCTAGGACAAGGTGAATAAAAGAGTTTTGCAGGGTAAAGGAAAAAAAGCAGCCAAGTTCCAACTTCAAGCAGAGATTGGGTCTAGTAGGCGAGGGCCATTCTAAAGTGACATGGGCCTTCTGGGCTTGGACCTGGAAGACCAATGACTGCTACACCTCTAAGCGTGTGTGAGAAATACGTAAGATGATGCATACACACTAAAACTTAGCATCTAAGAAAGACTTGATATTTATATCAATATCAATATTATGCAATATTAATATTAGTATTTATATATATTAGTGTTATACAATTAGTATAACACTAATTATATATTAACAGGTGGCTTGGTTTAGTGGCAATAACATTAAATTTGACGTCAAGATTTCAACTGTGCTATCTATTTGTTGTATAACCTTGAACTTAAACTCCAATTGGCACAATTATTCAAATCAAGTCCTGATTTAACTTTCCAGATACTACTGTAAGAGTCATCTATCCAAAACACCACACTATACACACATTCCAGGGTAAAGTCACCTGTCATAGCACCCTCCTATCTGCAAAGTTAAGCTTCACAACAAGGTCCTTTCCAGTGAGGACCATGAATTTCATTCTTCTATTCTTAGATCACTGCAATCTGTAACTTCAATCACTGTAGTCAATTTCTCACTATCTATCTTTTCGTTCACTCCTCTCCATTTGAGACCAATTCCACCTTAAAGCCATAGTATTCTTTTTTTAAAAACACACACATTATTTCTTTATTTAAATCTAACCACAATCTTTTTCACTATTGTCAAGATAAAGAACACAATTATCACCATAGCATAATGATGTCTTTAAAAACCTGCCCCTGCCCATTTGCTGGTCTTCATTTTTCTCCCTCTATCTCTTTCTGCTACCTTAGACTTACTCTCTCTCCATATTCCTTTTTATCTAACTTCTTTTCTTTAGGTCACAACTTAAACATCATTTCTGAAAGGTAACTTTGATAGCTCTAATTTTGTCCCATTGTCATTCATTTAAAATGTATTTTGCAATTTCCTTCACAATTTTTCTTAACTTCTCAGTTACTTGCTCACTGCTCATTTGCTATTCTAGGCTGCTGGAGGATGAGGCCACCACTCTTCCTTCAGTGCTTAGAACAGTCCCAGGCATCTATGGGGGAGGATGAGGCCTCTATCTTTCCTGTTCACCACTCCCTCTCCAGTGCTTAGCACAGTCCCAGGCATCTATGGAATTCTCTAATCCATGAATGAATAAATAAAATATTCTTGATGATGTTTTCTCAATCTAAGTTATGTGCCCTTAGGGAGTAAAGCCATATATATTTCCTAAGCCTTAGGTTCTTCATTTGAAATATGAGGACAAGAGTACGTGCCTGCTTTGTAAACAAAGAAATAAAGAAAAAATGAGATGAGAGAAAAGGAAAGAGAGGAGAGGAAAGGAGAGGAGAGGAGAGGACAGGACAGGACAGGACGGGAAAGGAAAAAGGAAAGGAAAGAAAAGGAAAGGAAAGAGTGAGAGATAAAAGAAATCGGAGACATCGCTTTGAAAACTTTCAAGAGTTAACAAATACTATGTGCTTGGGGGTCTGAAACTGAGTCAACAGTTAATTTAACATTATCGACGGACAGGGACTCATTAAGTGCAGGAAATGAGTTTTTCTACATTAGCCATTACTTATTATTTTCAGAGGGAGAGAGAAAACTGGATACATTAATAATAAACTCAGCTCCCCATTGAGGCCCATTCTCCGTAAAGGGGAAGAAAGGCCTGCATATAGTTTAGGATTTAATAATGTTTACAAATACATTAGTGAGTGGAAAGTTACATAAGGAAATCCCATGAAAGAATCAATGGGAAACCAACAGCTGCTGAAGGGCTCTAAGTCCTAGCAGCATTCCTTCCAGTCCATCTTGCTAGTTTTCCAAAATATGTAAGTAATTAAATGTATGCTCTTCTTTTACAGTTTGCTCACAAAATAATATTTCCAGTCTTTGAAACCTGCTCCCAGTCTGTTTTCATTTTGTTTGTCATAAAAGTATTTCTGAATGTATTTTAAAATTGCTTTCAGACGCATTAACATCTAATATAGTTTTTCACTTCAGTTAGGTGAACTTTGACATAATTCTGTCATTTTTATAAAAGAATCTTTTGTCAAACCTCTTCTCCTTATACTGCATACATACTTGCATTTTTCAAGTCTTGAGATAGCTCACTAGGGTCTGGTGAGATATGGATAAATCTCACCAATATACCACCTATCTCTATTAATCTCTATTAACATTTAATAAAGTTGGAAGACTACATGACTGTCCTGGAAGGAATGACGTTTTGTCTCAGCACTTAACTTAGAAAGATATGTCAACTCTACAAAGGGATAAAGCTATAACATTTAGGTAACATCTAATGCAGGTTATATAATAATACTTTAAATTTGTAGAGAGCTTTATCAAATAATTTTCTTTATGTTATCTTTTTTGAGCATCTAAATTATGGAGTAGATACACTCTTTTATGAACCCCAAGTCTGAAGCTTAGAGTATTTAAAGAACAGAAGCTGGCACACAGCTACTATGCAACAAAACGAGGATGTAAATGAAAGCTCCTTTCTCTGGTCTAGTGAACAAAGAGGATCCTAGTCCATTACCAACTAATGGGGAGCATTCTCCTCATCTCTCTGCATTTCGATGTGCTTCTGCTACTTTTCCTTCCAATCATTTACACACATTCCAATATAACAATACTGGGGTCTGAGTAGAAGGTGAGGAGGTGAAGGGGAGCATCATAATACAAGACATACTTGACTTCAAGAAGCTCATGGAAGAATAGGGCTCTATGTTTACGTGGATGGCGATCCAGAAAAACAAGAATCAGAGATTCTTTGTTCCCTTTCCTAAACAGTCTTAATCTCAGCTGGCACATAGAAAAACCATTCACCTTGCATATTAGAGTGAGGCATCCATCTGCCAAGCCCAGAATTCCCAGTTCAAGTTGGAAGGCAAAGTAGTTTTGATGTCTTAAGTGCATGACAGTATGGCACCTATATGGCACCCCCACATTTTCCTGATTCCAGAGGGACAGTCAAAAACAGTGGTTTTATGGTCTCCAACAAGAGAGTCTTTTCAGTTCTATCCTTCACTGAAAGACCTCTCTGTCACTGCCTGATTCTGCAGAATTTCATCATCTGAATATTTACATGGGTGGAGTGGAGTCATCACCCCAGGCTGAATTTTCAAGAGTATGCAAGAGACAGTTCAGACATATCATTCCCCAGGGACACTGTTACAAATCCTTCACCAAGTCAATCACTCTGCACTGTGCCAGTTTTTTATGAAAAAAGATTCAGTAACATTGAGAGAACAATAAGACAAAAAGCAAGCTGAATTTCCACACTTAAGGAAAAGAACTTCCATATTTTAGTTTTTAAAAGCTAGATATACCCAGAATGGCTGATCTGTTGCTTGCACAGTGTTCTCCTGGCTGCTACAAAGCATCTCCCAATGCCTTCTCCCATTAGAAAAAGTTTCCCACTTTGATTCCTTAGTCCACTTAAAATTTGATAAATAGCTTGGTGTACTTTGACTGAATCTTCTTCATTTACATTCTAATCTGCACAGTTCTCACAGCTTCTGGGGTGGAATGTGAGCTCTACCTCAGGAGTAAAGATGAACCCTTTAATTCTCCACTAAATAAATTGCAGCAGATGTTTGTACTACAAAAATTAGCATGTCTCACCAAGTGAAATATTGAGATATATATTTAGAAAGAATAAAAAATACAAATATATAATACACATATAAATATAAAAATAAATTATGGTAATATACACACAACAAAAATTTTCCAACCTGATCATTACGTGTGCAGTCCCACAGTGTTGAGTACATTCACATAGTTCTACAACCAATATCTAGAAATCTTTTCGTTTCGCAAAACTGAAACTCTATACCCTTTACAAAACAATTTCCCATTCTCCTCTGCCCCAAGTCCTGGCAACTATCATTCTACATTTTGTCTCTATAAATTTCATCAAGCTAGGCACCTCATATAAATAGAATCATACATTGCATGTGTTTTTGTGTTTGGCTTATTTCACTCATTATTGTTCTGAGTTCATCTATGTTGTACCATGTGTCAGAGCTTACTCATTTTTTAAGGTTTAGTAATCTTAATTGCCTGTACATATCAAGTTTATTTATCTATTCATCAACCAATAGCCATTTCCATTGTTTCCACTTTTTAGCTATTTAAATAATGTTGTTATAACCATGAGTGTGCAAATATGTCTGAGTTCCTGCCTTCAGTTCTTTTGGTTATATTTTAACATATTCTCTTTTCAAAGCTCTGAGAAATTTTATAGCAAATCACCATGTCAGTATCTAATCTACTTTCTTAACTTGAGGTTAGCTTTGTTTTTCAGTACATGTTGATATTCATATTATTGATATGAAGATTGTGTTATGCTTAAATTAAATGTAAGTTATGTTTGTTGATTTGGTCACCCAAAACCTAAGTTTAATGTAAATATACTAAACAATTGTCCCTTCTAACTATCAAATAGTAGCAGATTTGCATTTGATATAGGTATTATTATCACAGACAACATTTATTTAAAATAAATTTTTGAAATAAATAAGTACCTGTAAATAGACAATGTAGTAAATGGGATGATATATGCATAAAAGTCTTATAATAACTATTTCTTGGAAATAAAATTATTGATATTAAAAATAACTTAAGAAAATGCTATGGATAATAGAGGGATAAGATTAGAAGAGGATGAGGAATTAGGAGAGACTTTATGTACTCCTGGTGAAAAACAAAAGTGGCTTGGACTCCGAAAATAGTAGTAAAAATAGATTGAAATTCATGAAGATATTTGTATTAAAAAGGAGAGTTGTTTGGGACATGACAATTTTGAAAAGTTTACTTGGCATAACATCAAAGCACTAGCAGTTTGAACAACTAAGTCTGCAATTTAGTGGAAAAGTGAAAGATGAAAATTTTAACCTCAGAGGAATTGCTTTAGGGACCACACTTAAACCATGGGACTGGAGGAAATCACCACGGAGTGTGTGTAGTTGAGAAGAGATGGGAACCAGAACAGAATATTGAGACATTCCGATAGTTAGATGGCAAAGAATATATAAGCTAGCAAGGGAGACAGAGAAGACCAAACAGGAAGCAACATCAGAAGAGGCAGTAGCACAGAAAGTACCGGAAGACAAGAAGACAGCTTTTCAAAAAGGAGAAAGCGATCAACAATAATAATTTCAAAGAGGAGTCAATGATCTTTGAAGTGATCTTAAGAAACATTCAGGTCATCTTTAATTCAAACAACAATAATTTCCATAGAGTGTTGGTAAAAGTAACCTGCTACTTTGTGGGTAGTGGGTTGAAAAAGTGGTATGTGAGCCCTTGGTAATAGAAATTCTAAAAAATATTAAGTGTTTTAATACGATGAATTACCCAGAAATAAAATAGTAGCTGAAGGGGAAATGGATGAATATGGAGTCTATTTTTGTTTAGTTTTAGGTTCGTTGGTTTTTAAACTTTTTATATATTTGATAAAACATTTTTATTTGATGACGAGAAACATCCAAGAGGAAGCACAATGATGGCTCCAGGGAAATAATAGACTATTCGCAGAAAGAACTACTTGAGAAGACAAAAGGAGATGGGGTCTAAAGCAAAAGGAGTTTGGGCCTTAGGTAGGAGTATGGATCTTGAGTACAGATACAGGAAGATTAATAGAGTTTTTATAAAGGAATTCATAACCAATTGTTTATATATATATTTTAATGAAGTAGGGAACAATATCGTATAGATAAAGGATTGTTAAAATGGCAAAAAAAAAAAAAATTAGTCGAAAAGCTAGGAATTATGGTTAGAAAATAGAACGCTTAAAACTGAGATTTCAGGCCAGGCCTGGTGGCTCACGCCTGTCATCCCAGCACTTTGGGAGGCCCAGGCAGGTGGATCACGAGTTCAGGAGACTGAGACCATCCTGGTTAACACGGTGAAACCTCCTCTCTACTAAAAATACAAAAAATTAGCCAGACATGGTGGCGGGCACCTGTAGTCCCAGCTACTCGGGAGGCAGAGGCAGGAGAATGGCGTGAACACGGGAGGCGGAGCTTGCAGTGAGCCGAGATCGTTGCACTGCACTCCAGCCTGGGAGACAGAGTGAGACTCAGTCTCAAAAAAAAACACTGAAACTTCAGTGGTGATATAATTTGGAGATAATAAGACCAAAATTATAATTATGGTTGTGGTGACAGCTACAAAGACAATAAAATAAATTTATTTGAGCATGAGGAAGTCAAAGCCAAGCTATGGCACACATCCTCCATTTGCTCCAATCTCAAATTTCAAAGAATAGAGACAATAAACAGTGTAGATTAGACTCTGGAAGTCAAATTCTTTATCCTTCTGTAGCCCTTCTGTATCTTTTCTCACCTGTGGTAATTTCTACAGCCCACCTCACCATAGCCTACACACTTTATTTTCTGTGCCTTAGCATAAATTTTATTTCTGCAAGAAATGATATGAAAAAGACATATTTTCCTATTCTCAAATATTAATACCTGCTAGAAAGGGGGATCTTTTCTAGCTTGTTGAAAAATAATCTGTATCAAAAGAAGCTAAATTTGCTTGTTTTATTTCAATTAGAAGAAAAAGATTGATAAGTCTTCTATGCTTGTTGAGCTATCTCAAGGTACAAAAAGTTTTTCCTAGGAAGGTACAAGAAAAAAATGTTAACACCAGAGCTTGAACAACATAAAGTAGGATAATGGTGCTAAAAGTTAAGAGAAAGAATACTGGAGGCAAGTTTCACCGACTTCATTTTTTATTCATCTTATTTTGCCTGGAAATTTCCAATATAAGTGCACTTCCAAAAGAATGGATTTTTAAAAATGGCCACTTTCTCCACATTAATTTTTCTCTTTTTCTTAAATATTTAAACATTTTTTAGAAGATCCAATGAATTTCATTTTTATTATATCACATAAGAATGTTCTTTTCCAAAAAACAATGTTTACAACCTGAGAGAGGATGATTGAAGAGGCTGTGAGCTCTTTCCCCTAATTGGAGACCTTGGTTAGTTTCAATTTTCTATGGAAACACTTTTTATGTTTTGCTTTAGGTATTATAAAGTAGTGTATTCTCCAAAAATATAGCCATAAAGTTGTAGATTTGCAATGAAAATACTCTCATTGCCAGGCTAGACTTCAACTTCTTTTCCTCTAATCAATAATATCCAAAAGCAACAGTGTGACAATTAATGACAAGATGCTAAGTATTTGTAGTGTACTTTTGTCTTTGTGAACTGATAGCTGTCCTTTTGTGTGTGTGTGTATGTGTGTTTTTTACATTTCTTTCTTTTTTTTTTTTTAATCCAATCTCACACATATTTCCAAGGAAGTGAACAAGAGAAGGAGAAAAATATTAAATAATTGCCCATTGATGTCCTGCTCTTAAATTCTGCAATATAATCTCTGCTGGTATTTTCAGTCTGTCTTTTGGAAAGGGAAGCAGATTCCTTTATGCATCTCCTTAGCCAATGTTTAAGTATTTGCTTCCAAATACAATAATTTGTAAACTATTGTAAATCTGTCAAAAATCTATTTGGATTTGAAAGTTTTCATTTATTCCAACTCTACTGAAGTTCTATTTTTATTCAACTAATCTCCAAATGTCCCAACTTTCCTGCATTAATCTGTACAGGAAGTTTTAAGTGCAACTGTACTTCAAGGTAATTTTGCATAAGAAAAACCCAAAGGGGAAGATTATAACATTGTCCTATGCATTCTTTCTCTCTGGTTGTATCCAAACAATAGTGGCAATCAAGGTCTATACACAAATGACCTTGTATGAGTTCAGGTGCTTCAATCATGTCTGTAACATTATTACGTTTAAGCTTTGACTCAGAGATGCCAAAATGGTGACTGTTTACTGGTGGCCTGTTATGACAATTTTTTTTAAATTTTTGAATTCAACTTTAACACACATGAAAAAGAGGAGGCACAATGTGATCACAGAAACAGAGATTGGAGTAATGAGGCTACAAATCAAGACTTTTTCAGAAAATTCTTCTTGCTAAGCTGTGGTCAAGCGTGTCACATGAGTGGTAAACTTATAAATGTGCCTGTCTGTGCTCTACCTGCTGCAGAAGGCTGAGCTGCACTTCCTTCCACACTGCTACAGCCAGCCAGCCAGCTTCCTCCTCCTCTTTTTCCTCCTCATCCTCTGCTTACATCTACTACACCTCCACTACCATGCTACCTCAGGAAATGCAATCTCACTAAAGCATTTCAGGCTGGATCATTAATAAAAGATGGACCCATACAGATTACAGTTAAAATCTGCTGATTGTGACATTAAAGAAGACACAGAATTTCAATGGAAGGGCAAGCCTGTACCCTCACCCAAGGCATGAAATCCACTAGTTACTGTCCTGAACCTGCAGTATGTTGTCCTAAACTATAACTATAGTGTTAGCAGCTCAAGTTACAAATGTCTTAATTACTCCTAGCAAAAGCCAGATAGATGAGAAGAAACTGCTCACAAAAGTCGATGTAGAGAGGAGCCCAGGTAGAACCTCTCTTACCAATACAGAAAATAGGGAAACAGAAACTGGATTGATCCCAGTAATAACCTGCCCCTTGAGGAGAAAGTTACAGCAGGCTCAACCTAGAAGCCCAGCTCACACAGTGCCACTTTCTACAATAGCTTTAGTGAATGAAACAGGTGCCATCTCTGCCTGACTCCATGTGATGATCCATAAAGTATACAGATAAAACCACTCAAATCCTTTGTGCAGAAATATTTTATAATAATGCCATTTCAAGAATTAGGGTAGGTACAGAGCCCAAATTTACTGTGATAATAAAGTGGATATTGGGATATTTTCTAATTTTCATGATCAGTAAGAGAACCAGATGGGAAAATGTAATCTCCAAAGTAATGTTTATCCTGGAATAATCCAATTTAGGTTAGAGATATTGTTCAAATTTGACCAGATAACTCTAGTTTGTACTGGATAGGTACATTATGACACTAAGAAAATAGCCTGGTTCCTGTTCATCCTAGATATTCATGGGTAATTACAAAGTATTTCAGCTGTAAGGCTTATGCATATATTGCTACAAACTTGATCAATAAAAAAAGACCTGCTAGATTTTATTTCTATAATTGTTTTGGAAACAATTAAGAGGTAAAACTATTCCTTATCCTGATGCAACTGTTTTCCAGAAGGATTTGAAACACAAGACCTAACATAATTTTTAAAATTAGACTGTATCATTTCTAGCAACTTGGTGACATCTGGCTTACTGAAATCTAAGATACTCTTTAATTTTATATCTGCTGTCCACATTCAGGAAACTAAATAAAATTTTTACAAAGATTTCTACATGAATATTATTTTTACCACAATGCCTCTGAAGTTCATAGTGGCTTCACTGTGAGACCTAGTCCCCTTTCCTCAACAACCCATGTATTCTTTGAAAAGTAATAATATACATCTTACTGGATTTTCTTTTATCCTGACAGTCTAGAGTTACCATATTTAGCAAATAAGAATGAAAGATATGCAAATAAGTTTGAATTTTAGATAAATAGCAATAACTTTTTAAGTATAAATTTGTCCCATTAAGCAACAAACAATTTTCTTTAGTGTAAGTGTATTAGTCACGGTTCTCTAGAGGGACAGAACGAATATATATATAAAAAACATATAATATATATAACATATAATATATATAATAGATAATAGATATCCTGATAATATATAATATATATATATCCTATAGGAGAGATATATATCTCCTATTAGTTTATTAAACTTAATAAAACTCCTACGATTTTATTAAGTAGTATTAACTCACATGATCACAGTATTCCACGATAGGCTGTCTGCAAGCTGAGGGACAAGGAAGCCAATCTGTGTCCCAAAGCTGAAGACCTTGGAGTTCAATGTTCAAGGCCAGAAAATATCCAGCATGGGAGAAAGATGTAGGCTGGGAGGCTAAGTCAGTCTAGGCTTTTTACATTTTTCTGCCTGCTTTATATTCCGGCCAAACTGGCAGCTGATTAGATGGTGCCCACTCCACTTAAGAGTGGGTCTGCCTTTCCCAGCCCACTGACTCAAATGTTAATCTCTTTTGACAACATCCTCACAGACCCACCCAGGATCAATACTTTGCATTCTTTCAATCTAATCAAGTTGACACTCAGTATTAAGCATCACAATAAATATGTCCTAAATGTTGCATGGGACATATTTATACTGAAAATCATTCATTCATTTATCTAAAATTCACATTTAACTGGACATCCTATATTTTATTTAGCATCTTTATCAGTCAGTCTCCCACAAAGTCGACAAGTACTGTATTTCTGGGAGTCTTCCCTTTACCAGACATGTTTGCTTAGCAGTGGACACTACAGCTGTAGTTTCAGCCACGATGCCTATCACATATGCGCTCAGTATTGAAGAAGAAGAGGAACTCTGATGACAGTGATGTGTAACTGAAGGCACAGGATTAGCTTTCATGCTGATATACCCTGTGCAGTTTCAAGAATGAGGACAGCAGCATCTTAAGGATAGGAAAGAAGAAATTTCAGACCTTCACTGAACTTTCTAGTTTGACATGAAGAGCTATATATACATGATATCCTTGAAATATCCTCTGGTTCACTTAGGCTAAAAAGACAATTTAGAAACTTCCCAGAAATGCCTATTTTTCACAGAGAAACATGGCTGAGATGCCAAATAGAATGTTGCTGGAAAGTCACCAAATTGGAAAGCATACCCAGGGACAATATTTGACACCTAAGTGGCAGTCCTGTTTATGAGACACACATTTGTGTTTGCAACACATTTATGAAGGAAAATTAAACAGATAGTGAAGATGAGACATATCTGCTTCTAGTAAAAGTAATTTTTAAAAAATCTGCTAGCTACATTTATACTATGTAAGAATAAAGGGAATAATCACTGAGAATAAAGAAATTGTATATTTTTAACAGATTTTTTGAAAGCACCTGTAATGTTTATTACATTATAAACCACCATGTATGGCATCAATTTAACCCAAGTAATTTGACTATTCATGTGATATAAAGGTTTATTTTAAAATGTGATAGAAATCAAATAAACAAACATTTGCAAAAAACACATTTATACTACCATTGTGTCAGTATAAATGTGTCCTACCTTGCATCTTTTACTAATTTTTATGGCTGGTTTTATATTGTAATCATTCAAGAACCTTGTAAATACTATGACTTTATCAAACTTACCATTTATCAAGCTTATCATAAAATATTCAACTTTAATAGTATAGATTTTATAAAATTAAATGCATCTATTTATATGTAGAGGTTGGTAAACTTTGAGGAACATATTTACCTTTGTTATCAACATGTAAACTAACTATTTTTATTTCCCCCAAAGGATCTTCTCTGTCCCTTTGCTGTTGATACAACCCATTATCAACACAGGTAACATCTTACTTCTCTCTGAAATTATAAATTTGTTTGGCGTGTCCTATAATTTAATATAATATCC
This sequence comes from Colobus angolensis palliatus, assembly GCF_000951035.1. Lineage (NCBI taxonomy): Eukaryota > Metazoa > Chordata > Mammalia > Primates > Cercopithecidae > Colobus > Colobus angolensis. The sequence goes on from NW_012118599.1 coordinate 8,141,308, forward strand.
TATTCATGTATATAGAATCATATACTAAGTCATATACTAATTATTAATTGTGCCTGGGTTCATTTGTTCAACACATTTTTCTTATTTAGCCATTTTGCTGCATATATCAGTAGCTTCTTTTTATTTCCGAGTAGTGTACTTTATAGTTATACTACAGTTCTCAGTGTTTGGTTATTTTGAATAAAGCAGCAGTGAACTTTCAGGTACACATCCTCACATGAATACATTTTACTTCTCTTAGATAAAAACCTAGCAGTAAAATTCCTGGGTCATATTGCAAGTATGCATTGAATTTAACAAACAACTATCAAGCACTTTTCATAAATGGTTGTACCATCATTGTTCACTCCCACCAGTAGTGTTTACTGTTTATAGTTGTTCCTTACTAAGAGATGGTATTTTTTTACTCATATTAATGTGCACATAGTGGAATCTCAATGTAGTTTTTATTTAGAATTTCCAGAAGACCTTTGGGAGGCCGAGGTGGGCAGATCACGAGGTTAGGAGATCGAGACCATCCTGGTTAACACTGTGAAACCCCATTTCTACTAAAATTACAAAAAATTAGCCGGGCGTGGTGGCGGGCGCCTGTAATCCCAGCTACTGGGGAGGCTGAGGCAGGAGAATGGTGTGAACCTGGGAGGCGGATCTTGCAGTGAGCCGGGATCTTGCCACTGCACTCCAGCCTGGGCGACAGAGTGAGACTCTGTCTCAAAAAAAAAAAAAAAAAATTTCCAGAAGACTCCTGATGTTGGACATCTTTCTATGCTTATTAACCACATACGTATCTTCTCTTAGGGGTGTCTATTCACATGTTTAAACTATCACACTGCATTCCAGAAGGTCCCTTGTTCATTCCTAGTGCTCTATCAATCTTGTAAGATTATGGGAGTATAAAAAGTATAAGACTAAAGGTAAAACCAAACAAGAAACCTTCTAAAAAGTTTGAAGTTAAATAGAAGGGTAAATATAAAACAATATATTAAGAGAGAAAGAAAATGGCCAAAGACATTTGAAGGTCGCTGAACATTTACCATGTAGATACACTCTTGGAAAACTGACAGTCTCACATTTAGCTGCGGGAACAACATAGAAGAAAAGCATATTCTAACATATTATTATCTTACATCCTTCATATTCAATATGAAGGAAGAAAAATAGTGCCCTGATTACTCCACTTTTCATTTTCAAAGATGAGCAAGCACTCTAAGTTGATGGTTGAAAGTTTAGGTCAGAAACTTGAAGGTTGCATAAAATGACAAAAAGCAAACAAACAATAATTAAGAAGAAAAATTTTCCTTTGACGGTACTTCCACTTACAAATTTAATTTCTAAGATAAATAGATGAGGATTTCTTTTTCAGAAAGCCAACATGAAGACACTTTTATTGTTATAAGGGCTTCCTACTTTAAAGCATGGTGCTGGGAACAGCATTTTTTGTATTCATTGAATAATTAGAAATGATTATTTTAAATATAACATGGCATTATTGCTATAGATAATACAACTGGCCAAATATAAATTTTATTGAAAATATATTTTGTTTTAATATATTTGCTGCAAAAAACAGGTCTTAATACATAAATAAAATGTGAGCTCAAGCCTTGAGTGAAAATAAATAAAAACGTGAATAAAACAAATGCATTGATTTCACATTTCTTTCTGTGTCTTACAATGATAATCATAGTCATTTAATGTTTCCCTTTACATAAGTTTAAGTTTGTGCCATAATTTAGGTTTCATTTTCTTATTTTAATTTCATTTAATGTAAGAAATTTGACCATTTGTCTTCTTACAGTCATCTTTGTTGCCTCTAGTGATCTTTTCTCATTTCTTAGCACTTAGAGTATGTAAGAATTAGCAGATACATGAATGATACCTTAATGAGCACAATTAGAATAAAACTGCAACATTTTTAAATGAAACATTCAGTAACAAAAATAATAGCAAAAACTAAGGTGCAAAATCATCTTGTAATATATATTAATAATTAAAAGTGAAGAGATAATAATATTCACAAATCTCAAAGATAAACCGAATCTGAAAAAAACTTCTTTTCACTTGAGAGAAAAGTATGGAAAAAATTGAATAGCAAATATATATTTGAAAGATTCTCACTCCAATCAAGGCTATTTTATTATATTTTTTAACATAATTAAGTTTTTCCTTAAATCTTAGAGTTTTCTGAGTATCAGAATGCTGAGAAATATCACATTTTCTTACCAAAATTATGTCTGGCAATATATCCTTTTTTGCATTTGTGCATTAAGACAATGCAATGTTATAAAAATTGAAACACCATTGCAGGTTAAGGACTCAAACTTGCTGATTTCAAATCTTAAAATAAAGCTACACTAATCAAGAGAGTGTGGCGTTGAAGGAAGGATAGATTCACACATCAATGGAACAAGAAAGGAGTCCATAAATAGTACCATACACATAATTAATCAACTTTCAACAAAGGTGTAAAAGTAATTCAAAGAAAAAAAAGTCTTTCCAGCAATTTTTTTTTTTAAATTATATATCCATATGTGGGAGGAAAAGCTTCAAGCACATATCAAAAAACACAAAGTTAGTAGTATTTCAAGTATTATGCTTTTGTCTCTGCACATTCCATTTGGATTTATTTGATATTTCCATTTCTCTCCTAATTTTCACATTTTTTTCTACATTATATTAAGCATAAACTTTTAATATCTTTGTTTACTAACAACATTAACTCTGTAATTTTTGTGTCTTTTCTGTTGGTTGATTTTTCTTTAGGTTATGGTTCATCCATTCATCCATTCCTGCTTCCTTGCAAGGCTAATACCTTTTTTTTTTTTCTCGCTGAGTACTGTGACTTCTACTTTGTTGGGTTCTCTTTTTGTTGCTGTTGTTGTTGTTCTTTTGTTTGAAAACTATTGGATTTTATCTGAGATGTAGTTAAGTATTGGAATCAATTTGATTCTTTCAAGACTTGCTTTTAAAACTAGCTAGAACAGGTTTAGAGTAACTTTTGGTATATGGCTAATTTAATCCCATTACTAAGGCAATACCATTTTTGAGCTCTACCCAATGCTCTATATACGAGGAAGTCTTCCTACTCTTGCTGTTGCAGACATAACTGTTCCCATCCCTTTGTGAACTTAAGGAACTGTTTGCTTACTGCTTACTAGTAGCATTCACATATAAACCAACAATTAGAAAAAGACTCAAGGAGGAACTTCTAAGGACGTCTGGAGATCCCTCCCTTTGCAGTTTCCTTCCCTCTGAGATTCTGTCCCACAAATTCTAGGCACACTAATCTCCCTGAAGTTCAATCTCTATCTCCTTAATTTAGCAAGAGTGCCTGACTCTGGGTTTCCCTTCCCTTTATTTTGGTCTGGACACTGCCTCCAGGCAGTAAGGTAGAGGCAAGCACGTGATTGTCCTTATGTCTTTTTTCTCAAAGGTAATAGTTCTACACTGCTTATTGTCCAATATCTAAAACAAACAAACAAACAAACAAACAAAAAGAACCTATTACTTTATATATATTTTTTTCTGTTCTTCTAGTGAAATATGAGTGAGTAAGTTTGGCCCCATTTTCTTTTTAAACCAGAATCAGAAATTCTGTATAATCTTTAACATACAAATAATATGAATTTGAAATAATCATCAAGATTCATGAAATGATTGCATGAATAACTAAATGAATCACTGAGACAATTAAATAAGCAGTTATTTACAGTGCTGTCAATATATATTCTGCACTTTGCATATATGTGTCCCAGGGCCTTAGAAGTGGAGTTTACAACCTAACCTATTTAGGGATATAAAACTATTGTAAAGTTTAATAAAAAAGTACTTAGTTGCTAATCAGTTTTGTATAGCTCCAAAGTTCATTAGTCGTTCAGGGAAAGTAACAATTAGTAGAGGTGGAATGACTGGAATTTTATATAGTAGAACTTTATGAGCAAAAAGGGAAGGCAACATCCAAGTGGAAGAAGCATAACTGCATGCATAATGTTGGCATTTGCATGAAGAATAGATATGACAGACACCTTTAGAAAAGCAGCTTGGTAGAAGAAAACATTATTATATAACAAAAAAGCAGACATTATAAAATGAAATTAGGAATGCCAATCTGCCCTTGTCACCCTTGAAATGCAACTTTAGACAAATTATTTAACCACTGAACTTCTAAATCCTCATCTACAGCCCTTTTTCAATTTCAAAGAAACCTGTGGTATTTCCAGTAGGCAAAGTTAAGTGAACACCCCCTTGGTGATAGTTATACATTATTTTAAAATGTAACCATTTTATGTCCATTCTCAAGTACATTATGAATTTGAGACTAAGATAAAATTATGAACTCAATATGCCTGAATTTAGTTCTTTACATACATAACATTGATTACTCATTTATGTCTCGGACATAAAGCCTAAAATCCTTACTTTTTAATTATCTTCATTGAAAGTGACTTACGTAAGAGTATTTGGAATGTAAGAAAACAAATGCTAAATGACTTACCATTTTTACTGTACAGTCTTTTATTTGTTCTCAGCATACTACACAATGCAAATCAGTGTAAGAAGAGCTGTAGCAGACTAGCAGTTGATACCTAAAATATTTTGTAGACTTTGAAGTGCAAAAAATTAACCATGCTCATTTGCTTAAGTAAAGAAAACTACAATGGTAGAACATTATGGATACATTCTGAATTACAGCGACTGCCAAAATTTCTGTCATTTTAAGGCACGGCAATTTAGTATAAATTGTTTTCAGTTGTAGTAATTTTTATTGTACATTTAACTATTAGAGTTGCCAAGTCATTCTAGAACTTCTGGCCTGGCATTGTTGAAATACGGCTTTCAGAATTATCTCCTGGAATCTCTCAGTGCCAAGCACAATGTCTTGAATGACAATTTTTTTGTTCCTAATGTATAAATGTAATGAAAATGGGGGTGATGCTTTATATTCCATATTCACTGCGTGTGTCTATAAACTTATTCTAACAGTGCCCAGTATATTTTTGAGCTTTATTCCAGAAAACTTCAGAGACGTATTAGCATAGTTTTACATTTTGGAAAATGGCAATATGTTTTTGGGGGGGAATCAAGAGGTAGAACTGATATTTAGAAATAACCAAAACTCACTGGACTCAAAACTGGTGACTAGCATGCTAGATAAATCATGAAAATAAAACAAACAAAAAATAAGACAACTCTGTAAATAATGAGATTACAGTTTTTGTGTGACTCTTTACCTCCAGGAGTCAGGCAAAGGAACAGTTCCAGGGAAAACTTGGTCTAAACAGAATAAATGATGTAGTCACTAACAATGACACTACTGTCACATGTAACACCTGATTAAATTTATAAGTTCCAGTGTGCTTCTTATAACATGTCACATGATTTTGTAGCTACCCTTGTGACCCAATGCACATTAAGTACTGGTTTTTAAATTGTATTCTGGTTTTACATTCAAACTACCACACATGGTGTTTACCTTGAATAAATTGTATAGCTCATTAGAAATAGTTTAACATAGAATACCATACTCACTTATCAATAATATAGAATACATTTTATGAAAAATAATGAGTTACCAATTCTTCCAGATGCATGATATTATCTGAGTCTTCTAGGTTCTTCTTATAAAATGTATTTGAATATTATTACGTTTATATTACATTCCTAGCTCACCATGGAATAAACGTCCAAAATATGCTACATAATGTGAATTGCTTGAATACGTCCTTATCTCTACCTCTTTTTATTTCTTTTGTTTATTTTCTACCACATTCTTGTTTTTATCCCCCGTTTCTACCTGAAGTTCCTACTGCTATCAACTGTTAGAAAATATCTGAAGCTGAAAAGGACACAATCAGGCATGTAATCAGGCAAAGATTAAGGTTGGCTCAGCCCAGAAAAAACATAAAATTTTTCAGAAATATAGACACTTTATTTATGTGAAAGAGTCAGGAGAAGAACTGGCCACAGTGGTAAAGTATGTTATCACAATAATTGGGAAACATAGGAAAAAGAATAGCAGAAAGTAGTATACTGTGTGTTTATTAGGTTGGGTTATAAACAAGAGTGATAGGAAAGCCCCTTCCCACACTCTTTTCCCAATGATCTCATTTCCATTACCTTCATAAGCCCTTTCTTTCATTTAATATACTGAAAGCAGTCTTTAGATGCAAGTTTTATCTGGTACATTAACATGTTATAGCCATTAAGTTATTATGGTTGCTATTTTGTTTTGTATTTCTTCTTATCATTGTAGACAAGGACAAAGAAATCATTTGGGAGCTTCACCTGTGTCTCCTGTGGCAGCCATTAAACATTTCCACACATACTCTAGGTTCAGATGAGCATAGTTGAAAGTTAATAATGTGATGCTTGGTTTAAC
>NW_012118599.1:8148031-8150373 GCF_000951035.1 Colobus angolensis palliatus
AATACTTAGAAAGATGTCCCTTTTCCAATACCTTGGCATTAGGAAAGTTATATGACTAATTAGGAAGCAACTTACTGAGCTAGAACTTCTCAATTAATAACTGGATGTTCTTAAAGAATCTTTCATCAGAGTGACATTATTTGGTAAGTCACCTTTTTCTATCTCAGAATTCAAACTACCATGCTATTTATATTATATGTACTAGGTAGAAGCAGAGAGTAAGATAGTGGTACTAAGGTTTGGCTCGGGTGAATAGGGGAATACAAAATTTCAGTGAGATAGGAACAATACATTTGAGAGATCCATTGTGCAACATGGTGATGATAATTAACAGCAATGTATTGTATTCTTGAAAATTCTTAAGAGAATGGTTTTTAAGTGCTCTCACCATTACAAAATGATGCAGATTTGAGGTAATACATATGTTAATTGGCTCAGTTCAGCCATTCCATGATGCATATGTATTTCAAAACATCGTGTTATACATGATAATATATACAGTTTTATCCATTAAAATTAAACAATTCATTAAAATATCTCATTCTTTTCAGAAATCGTCAAGGAACATGAACAAATTACTCAGTACTGCATCATTCCCTATGTACAGATATCGTGAGGATCATGATAATTTTTATTGGTTCCTGCTACCCACTCTTATTTTTTTTTCCATAGGACCATATGTTCAATTCAATTCAGGAAATATCATCCTTAAGCTAAAGAATCATAGTGATCTTTACCTTTGAAAGAGTATTGGATACTGATGGTGCCACAAACCCAGTCTCTTAAAATTAGATATTAGCCCTGCTGTTGTCAAGAGTTCCATTTTGTGCCCACTGAGAGTCCTATAGAAGTCATCCATTTTGTATGACTCTGCTGTCTTCCCAAAGGGCTTTCCCTGAAGTAATGAGTTCCTGCTCAGCTCCTACCCAAGCACAGGAGCAGCCCAGAACTGTTGGGAGAGTTATCTGCCTCAGGGATAATTCTCATCCTACAGAGGATGAGAGCCAATGTGATTGTTTATTGCCCAATTATTTCTTGGAGGCATTTCGTATGCTACTCACAGCTTCCATGGGGTTGGTAGAGCTGCAACCTTGATTATACACTTTAATTAGACTTTTCCACTCTAACTCTTCCTGCTCCTCACTCCTACTCTATGAATTACATCTTCCAAAACTACTGACACCTATACGCTTGTGTCAAGCTCCACTTTTAAGAAAACTCAAATTAATAAAGAGGGCAAACTGAGAAATCATCTAACTCAATTTTTACAATTTACAGTGAAAGAAACAAAAAGTCAGAGAATTTAAATTACTTGGCTGAAAATACAAAATAAAATAATGATAAAACTAATACTAGAATAATTGTGTGTAATCTTAAATCTGTGAGTTATTATTACATGTGTCTCTGAAATAGGGAACAGGAGATAAAAAATAAGAGCTAGTCATTGAAAAAAATATAATTTTCTAAAACTTATAGAGGTAATATCAATCCTGAAATCTTTCACTAATTGTCATGTCATTACTTATGCCCAAATAACACAAAACAGAGGCCTGTACCAATTATATCCTTGAAGATATACAATGATTATTCTTATGTTCCTCTTAGAGTAAATACTAAGTATATAAATGCTTTATTTTGTGTGTTACAAATGCCAATTGTGTCTACCCAATGTCTTGTGGTTATATGGACTCCCCGTGATCTCTTCAAATAGGCCTTAAATTGCAATGTGAGAAGAATTCTCATGAAGTTGAAAATAAATTGAAGATTTGAATATCAGAAACTTGAGAGGAAAAGATGACTCTAACATAAATCTGATTCAGCAACACGAGAAATCAGTAACTTTCTTTTAGCATCAAAAATCTTTTCATGACAGCTAGCTATAGCAGAAAATTACTGAGGCATATTGGAATACAAGATCTTCTCAGATATATAAAATGTGTATCTATAAGAGAAAAAGTAAATTGCTTAGAAACACTGTAAGAACAGAGTGACTCAAATCTTTCTAGCAATATAATGTTTTTATTCACCATATATCTATTTCAAGTTGAGTTTTAAATTTCTTTTATAGATTTCAGCTTATGTAATGGAGATCAAAGCTTGGATATATATGTATCTATTTCCATTTTATAATCTTCTTCACATAAAAAAAACTCTGTCTTTACAGTGGATATTATAATTTTCACTGTAAAACAACTAACATTATTACCTTGATTTCTAGATCACAGAACTTGAAACAGTAGCTATTTATTCTCACAGAAAAGTGATCATCTTTGAAAATCAAATTGATACACCATCATTTTTATTAACATTAATATTCTGATAAAAAGTACTTCTTTAAAATT
>NW_012118599.1:8151740-8154321 GCF_000951035.1 Colobus angolensis palliatus
ATATTCTATTTTAAATTTATAATTTTTAATTTTTTATATTTTGAGGTAAATTTTAAATTTCATATTTAAATTTAACATTTATTCTCTGTGTTACAAATGCCAATTGTGTCTACCCAATATCTTATGGTTATATGGACTCCCTGTGATCTCTTCAAATAGCCCTTAAATTGCAATGTGAGAAGAATTCTCATGAAGTTTAAAATAAATTAAAAATTCAAAAATTCATGTATCTCCCCCACAAAGACACACATTTAATAACTACACCAAAAAAATCACTCTCATAAGAAGCAAACATCAGGTTAGCATTAACAGTACCTAGTTTTAACTTCATATCACTGAAAGAGGCACTGAAGACATAGAAAAAACAGTCTTGAATCACCTATACCATCCTTACTCCATCCCCTGGCAGCAATGCCATGGTGTGAAAAGCAACTCTTGGCACCCTCTGCCGTCCCCCAGATGTGGCCACAGGTCAGAGAGAGAACAACTGTACACTTGGGAGAGGGAATACACAGCAATTGTGATATTACATTAAACTCAGTACTGCCCTGTCATAGTAGAAAGCAAAACCAGGCTGAACTCAGCCGATGTGTACCCATGGAGTAAGTACTTAAGCCAGCCTTAGGTAGAGGGAAATTGCTCATCCCAGGGGTTGGAACTTGGGCTCCGGCAAGACTCACAAATGTTGGCTAATGGGATGTAGGGCTCTGAATAAACTTAAGAGGCAGTCTAGGTCACAAAGACTGAAACTCTTAGGTGTATCCTACTGCTAAACTGGGCTCAGAGCCAGTAGAGCTGGGGGCCACATGGCCTCCTGAAACACAAGCCAGCCGAGGCAGCTAAGGAAATGCTTGCACCAGCCCTCCCCTAACCCTGGGCTGCACAGCTCACAGCTCAAAAAGAGACCCTTCCTCTTTACTAGATGGAGGAGAGGGAAGAGTAAAGACAACTTTGTCTTGTTTCTTGGATACTAGCTTAGCCACACTAGGATAGGGCACCAGTCAAAGTCACAAGGCCCCCTTTTCAAAACCTGGCTGCCGAACAACATGTCTAGGCCCACCGTAGACCAGAAGGGAAACTGCTGCTTTGAAGGGAAGGTGCCAGTCCTGGCAAGATTCATAACTTGCTGACTAACGAGTCCTTGGGCCATGAATAATCAACGGTGATATCCAGGTAATATACCATGGGCCTTGGGTGAGACTATGAGACTTGCTGGCTTCAGGAGAGACTCAGCACATTCCCAACTGTGGTGGCTACAAGGAGAGACTCCTGTTTGAGAAAAGCAGAGGGGAAAGTAAAGGGGATGTTGTCTTGCACATTAAGTACTAACTTGGTCACAGAGGAGGAGTAGAGAATCAAGTAGGCTCTTAGGGTCCTTGTTTCCAGGCCTTGGCTCTTAGATAGCATTTCTGGACATGCCATGGGCCAGAGGGGAGCCCACTCCCCTAAGGGTGTGTCCCAGCCCAGGCAGAATTTACCACAAGCTGACAGACTAGCACTTGGGCCTTGAGGGAATATCAGAAGTAGCCTGAAAATACTCCCCATGGGCCTGTGGTGACGGTGGCCATAGGTGAGCTCCCCTGCTGGGGAAAGGAAAGGGAAGAGTGGGAAAAATTGTGTCACATGGTTCAAGTGTCAGCTTAGCCACAGTACAATGGAATACCAGGCAGATTTCTAAGATTTTTGACTCCAATCCCTGGCTACTGGATGCCACTTCTGAATATGCTGGGGACCTGGGGTACCCATGACCCTAAAGGGAAGTACATAAATCTGCCTGGATTCACCACCTGCTGGTTGTAGAGCTCCAGGGCCTTCAGTGAAGTAGCCAGGTAGTGATTACAGCAAGCCTTAGGCAAGATCCAGAGTTGTGCTGGCTTCAGGTTTTACCCAGCACAGTCATACTGATGTTGGCCACGGGGGTAATTGTGTCAACCCACCTCTAGCTTGAGGAAGTTCAGAACAGAGATAGAGAGATTCTGTTTATTTAGGAGAAAGCAAGGGAAAAGAACAAGAGTCTCTGCTTGGTAATCCAGAAAATTCTTCCAGATTTATCTAAGAGCATCAAGGAAGTACTTCTGTGAGTGGGCAAGGACCACAGCATTACTGGGCTTGGAATGGCCCTAATGCAACTACAGCTTAGATCACAACACTTAAAGTTTTTAGAATACCTAGAAAGTCTTCCCAAAAGGGACAGGTACAAAAAATCCCAGGCTGCAAAGACTGCAATAAATACCCAACTCTTCAATACCCGGTCACAGATGAACATCCAGAGGCATAAAGACCATCCAGGAAAACAGAACCTCACCAAATAAACTACCTAAAACACCAGGGACGAATCCTGGATAAACAGAGATATGCTACCTTTTAGACAGATAATTCAAAATACCTGTGCTGAGAAAACTCAAAGAAATGCAAGATAATACAGAGAAGAAATTCAAAAGTCTATCAGATAAACTTAACAAAAAAATTGAAATGATTAAAAAGAATCAAGCAAAATTCTGAAGTTGAAACATAAAATTGGCAAACTGAAAAATGTATCAGAGTCTTTTAATAGCAGAATTGATCAAATAGAAGAAAGAAT
>NW_012118599.1:8157226-8251001 GCF_000951035.1 Colobus angolensis palliatus
TGGCCTCCTGAAACACAAGCCAGCCGAGGCAGCTAAGGAAATGCTTGCACCAGCCCTCCCCTAACCCTGGGCTGCACAGCTCACAGCTCAAAAAGAGACCCTTCCTCTTTACTAGATGGAGGAGAGGGAAGAGTAAAGACAACTTTGTCTTGTTTCTTGGATACTAGCTTAGCCACACTAGGATAGGGCACCAGTCAAAGTCACAAGGCCCCCTTTTCAAAACCTGGCTGCCGAACAACATGTCTAGGCCCACCGTAGACCAGAAGGGAAACTGCTGCTTTGAAGGGAAGGTGCCAGTCCTGGCAAGATTCATAACTTGCTGACTAACGAGTCCTTGGGCCATGAATAATCAACGGTGATATCCAGGTAATATACCATGGGCCTTGGGTGAGACTATGAGACTTGCTGGCTTCAGGAGAGACTCAGCACATTCCCAACTGTGGTGGCTACAAGGAGAGACTCCTGTTTGAGAAAAGCAGAGGGGAAAGTAAAGGGGATGTTGTCTTGCACATTAAGTACTAACTTGGTCACAGAGGAGGAGTAGAGAATCAAGTAGGCTCTTAGGGTCCTTGTTTCCAGGCCTTGGCTCTTAGATAGCATTTCTGGACATGCCATGGGCCAGAGGGGAGCCCACTCCCCTAAGGGTGTGTCCCAGCCCAGGCAGAATTTACCACAAGCTGACAGACTAGCACTTGGGCCTTAAGGGAATATCAGAAGTAGCCTGAAAATACTCCCCATGGGCCTGTGGTGACGGTGGCCATAGGTGAGCTCCCCTGCTGGGGAAAGGAAAGGGAAGAGTGGGAAAAATTGTGTCACATGGTTCAAGTGTCAGCTTAGCCACAGTACAATGGAATACCAGGCAGATTTCTAAGATTTTTGACTCCAATCCCTGGCTACTGGATGCCACTTCTGAATATGCTGGGGACCTGGGGTACCCATGACCCTAAAGGGAAGTACATAAATCTGCCTGGATTCACCACCTGCTGGTTGTAGAGCTCCAGGGCCTTCAGTGAAGTAGCCAGGTAGTGATTACAGCAAGCCTTAGGCAAGATCCAGAGTTGTGCTGGCTTCAGGTTTTACCCAGCACAGTCATACTGATGTTGGCCACGGGGGTAATTGTGTCAACCCACCTCTAGCTTGAGGAAGTTCAGAACAGAGATAGAGAGATTCTGTTTATTTAGGAGAAAGCAAGGGAAAAGAACAAGAGTCTCTGCTTGGTAATCCAGAAAATTCTTCCAGATTTATCTAAGAGCATCAAGGAAGTACTTCTGTGAGTGGGCAAGGACCACAGCATTACTGGGCTTGGAATGGCCCTAATGCAACTACAGCTTAGATCACAACACTTAAAGTTTTTAGAATACCTAGAAAGTCTTCCCAAAAGGGACAGGTACAAAAAATCCCAGGCTGCAAAGACTGCAATAAATACCCAACTCTTCAATACCCGGTCACAGATGAACATCCAGAGGCATAAAGACCATCCAGGAAAACAGAACCTCACCAAATAAACTACCTAAAACACCAGGGACGAATCCTGGATAAACAGAGATATGCTACCTTTTAGACAGATAATTCAAAATACCTGTGCTGAGAAAACTCAAAGAAATGCAAGATAATACAGAGAAGAAATTCAAAAGTCTATCAGGTAAACTTAACAAAAAAATTGAAATGATTAAAAAGAATCAAGCAAAATTCTGAAGTTGAAACATAAAATTGGCAAACTGAAAAATGTATCAGAGTCTTTTAATAGCAGAATTGATCAAATAGAAGAAAGAATGAGCTAGCTTGATGACAGCCTGTTTGAAAACACACAAAGAAGATAAAAGTAAAAAAGAATTTAAAAAAAAACAATAAATAGACTCAAAAGGGTAAATCTGAGTTATTGGCCTTAAGCAGGAGGTTGAGAAAGAGATAGGGGTAGAAAGTTCATTAAAAGGGATTATAACAAAAAATTTTCCAAACCTAGATGTTAATATTCAAGTATAAGAAGATTATAAAACACAAAGCAGATTTAACTCAAAGAAGCCTACCATTTAATGACTAAACTCCCAAAGGTCAAGTGAAAAGAAAAGATCCGAAAAGCAGCAAGAGAGAAGAAGCAAATAACATACAATGGAGCTCCAATACATTTGGCAGCAGACTTTTCAGTGGAAACCTTACAAGCCAGGAGAGAGTGGTGTGACATATTTTAAAGGCTAAAGAATATAATTTACCCTGGAATAGTACATTCAGCAAAAATATCCTTCAATATGAAGGAGAAATAAAGATTTTTCCCAGACAAACAAAAGCTGAAGGATTTCATCCACACCAGACTTTCCTATAAGAAATGCTAAAAGGATGACTTTGATGAGAAGAAAAGGATACTAATGAGCAATAAGAAATCATCCAAAGTTAGAAAACTCACTGGTAATAGTAAGTACACAGAAAAACAAAGAATATTATACACTGTCACTGTGGTGTATAGAATACTTTTAGCTTAAGTAGAAAGATTGAAAGATGAATTAATAAAAAATAATTACAACATTTCAAGACAAAGTACAATATATAAATTGAAACAGTAAAAAGTAAAAGAGTGGGTTAATGAAGTTAAAATGTAGAGTTTTTATTAGTTTTCTTTGTTCTTTTTTATTTGTTTATGCAATCAGTGTTAAGTTGTTATCAGTATAAAATAATGGGCTAGGAGATAGCTTTTCCAAGCTTCATAGTAACATAAAATCTAAAACACACAGCATCAAATCTAAAATACACACAGAAAGGAAGAAATTAACTCACAACACTAGAGAAAATAATCTTCAGTAAAAGAAAGATAGGAAGGAAGGAAAGGAGTAAGGAGAAACAACAAAATAGCCAGAAAACAAACAACAAAGTGGCAGGAGTAAGTCCTTACTTATCAATATTAAAATTGAATGCAAATAAACTAAACTCTAAAGATCCAAATAAATCTAAGCTGAAAAAAGAGACATTAAACAGATACCACAGAAATTCAAAGGATAATTAGTGGCTACTGTGAACAATTATATGCTAATAAATTGGAAAATCTAAAAGAAAAGACAATTTCCTAAACATATACAACCTACCAAGATTGAACCATGAAGAAATTCAAAACCTGAACAGAACAATAACAAGTAACAAGATTGAAGGCATTGTAAAAAGCATCCAAAATAAACAAACAAATAAATAAAAACCAAACAACAATAAAAAAAAACCCAAACCTAACAGCTTCACAGATGAATTTTGCCAAGCATTTTCAGAATAACTAATACCAATCCTATTCAAATTATTTTGAAAAATAAAAGAGGGAGGAATACTTGCAAACTGAGTCTATGAATATGGTGTCACTTGATATCAAAACCAAAGACATATTAAAAAAAAAGAAGAAGACTATGGGACAATATCAATGATGAATACTGATAAAAAAAATCCCAATAACATACTATCAAACCAATTTAACAATACTTTAAAAAGATCATTCATCATGACCAAGTGGATTTTATGCCAGTGACAAAAGGATGAGTCAACATATGCAAATAAAGTAATGTGATACATTATATCAACAGAATAAAGGACAAAAACATATAATCATTTCAATTGATGCTGAATAAGCATTTGATAATGTTCAACATCCCCTCATGATAACAATCCTCAATAAATTGGGTATAGAAGGAACATAATACAACCTAATAAAGGCTATATATGAGAGACTCACAGCTAGTATTATACTGAAAGGGGAAAAACTGAAGGCCCTTGTTTTTAGATGAGGAACACAGCAAGGATGGTGACTTTCACTACTGTTACTCAACATAGTACTGAAAATACTAGCTAGAGCAATCACAAAAGAGAAAGAAGTAAAGAGTATTCAAATTGGAATAGAAGTTAAATTATCCTTGTTTGCAGGTGGTATCATCTTATATTGAGAAAAAGCTGAGGACTCCCCCAAAAAACTATTACAACTGATAAACAAATTCAGTAAAATTGCAGAATACAAAATTAACATATTAAAATGAGTAGCATGTCTATATCCCAATGTTGAACAATCTGGGGAAAAAATCAGAAATTAATCCCATTTACATTAGCTACAAATAAAATAAAATACCTAGGAATAAACTTAACCAAAGAAATGAAAGATCTCTACAAGGAAAACTGTGAAATAATTATGTGAAAAATTAAAGAGGAAACAAAAAATGAAAAGATATTCCTTGTTTATGAATTGAAAGAATCGATATTGTCAAAATGTCCATACTACCAAAAGTAATCTACAAATTCAGTGTTATCCTTATCAAAATACCAATGACACGCTTCAGAGAAATAGAAAACATGATCCTAAAATGTATATTGAAGCACAAAAGATCCAGAATAAACATAACTATCCTAAGCAACAAGAACAAAACTGGGGGGAATGACATTATCTGACTTAAAATTACACTACAGAGCTATAGTAATCAGAACACCATGTTACTGACATAAAAACAGACACATAGACCAATGGAAATGGATAGGAAACCACACACCTACGGTGAACTCAATTTTGACCATGGGGAAAAGACAGTGTCTTCAATAAGTGGTGCTGGGAAAACTAGATATCCATATGCAGAAGAAAAAAAATTATATTCGTATTTCTCACCTTATACAAAAATTAAATCAAAATGGATTAAATAATTAAATCAAGACCCGAAACTATTAAACTACTAAAAGAAAACTCTGGGGAAACTCTCCAGGACATTGACGAGTGAGCAAAGATTTTTTGAGTAAAAACTCACAAGCACAGGCAACCACATCATAAATGGATGAATGGGATCACATCAAGTTAAAAACTTCTGAACAGCAAAGAAAGTAATCAGCAAAGTGAAGAGACAACACTCAGAATGGGAGAAAATATTTAAAAACCATCCTTGTGACAAGGGATTGATAACCAGAATGTAAAAGGAGCTCAAACAACTAAATAGGAAAAAAATCTAATAATCCAACTTAAAAGTGAGCAAAATATTGAATAGATACTTCTCAAAGACATAAAAATGCCAAACAGATATATGAAAAGATACTTAATATCATTGATTATCAGATAAATGTGAATCATAAATACAATTAGGTATCATTTCATCCCAGTTAAAATAGTTCATATCCAAATGTCAGGCAATAACAAATGCTGGTGAGAATGTGGAGTAAAGGGAACCCTAGAATACTGTTGGTGGGAATTTAAATTAGTATTCAACCAGTATGCAGAACACTTTGGAGGCACCTCAAAAAACTAAAAATAGAGCTGCCTTACGATTGAACATTTCCACTCCTAAGTATATACCCAAAAGAAAGAATATTGACATATCAAAGAAATATCGGCACTCCCACGTTTGTTGCAGCACTATTCACAATAGTCAAGATTTTGAAGCAATCTAAGTGTTCATCAACACATGATTAGATAAAGAAAATGTGGTACTTATACATAATGGAGTACTATTTAGCCATAGAAAAAAATCAGATCCTGTCAATTGCAACAACATGGAGGGAACTGGAGGTCATTATACTAAGTGAAAGAAGTCAGGCACAAAAGATAAACTTTGCGTGTTCTCACTTATTTGTGGGAGCTAGAAATTAAAACAATTGAACTCATGGAGCTAGAGAGTATGACGGTTACCAGAGGCTGGGAAGAGTATTGTCGTGGAGGGAAATGAAGAGGGTTAATTGGTTCAAAAAATAGTTACAATGAATAAGGCCCAGTCTTTGCTATCACAACAGGGTGACTATAGCAACATATAATTTAATTGTACATTTTAAAATAACCAAAAATATTGTTTGCAACACAAAAGGTAAATGTTTGAGGTGATGGATACCTCATTTACCCTGATGTAATTATTGTGCATTGCATGCCTGTATAAAAATATCTCTCATGAAACCCATAAATATATATATATACCTGCTATGCACCCAGAAAAATTAAAATTAATATATAAAAGATTATATAAATATAAACTGTAACAAGAAAAAAACATATATTTAAATGTCAATTTAATGTAATTTATTATAGCTCATTTAATTTAGTTTTCAGTTTAATTTTATGTAATTAGAATAAATATAAAGAGTTTATATTCTAATTTGGATGATTTAAAATTTTATCTTTCAACTAAGCTTGTAATTAAAAATGTTTTCTAAATTCTTGAATCCATTCCCACTAGATGCCCATTTAATTACTATTTATAAGGTGAAAGTTCTCCTTTTGACTGCTTCTTCACACTTCTCTTCTTCCTTTCTCCTGAGTAATCAATCTCTTCTCTTCAAACTCTCTTTGTGTCTTTCACTTTGTGTCTATAGCCCCAACTTATTTTGTTACTGGTATACCTACATTTTATCATACTATACACAACAGTCTAATTTTTTTTGTTTTACTCAACAATATTTGTTGGAAATATTGCAAAGTTATTTTACAAAGATAAATTTTGGATAAATAGTAATCCATAAGATTCATATTTCATATTTATTCATATTTCATATTTTTAAATCTACCACTGCACCTATGGATAATTTAATTGTTGCTAAATTTCTAAAATGACTCGGTAAATATTAATGTGCATATTTTCTTAATATGTTCGCATATTTCTGTACAGAAGAAAAAGAATTAAAAATGCTTAGATATGTAGAACATAAATTTAAAACTTTCATCTATCCTCAAATAAATACATGAGAATCCTTTTTCCACACCCTCATCTACACTCAATCTCAGCAAATCAAATATTTTATTTTTAAAATGGGTATAATTTGTAAAACTTGCTATATTTAAAAAATTGCACTATGTTGGTTAAATGCTGTTGAGAATATAGAGAAAGGGCAATTCACACACTGTTGATTGGAATGTAAGTTAGTACAGACATTATGGAAAACAGAATGGAATTTCATCAAAAAATTAAAAATAGAACTACCATATAATTAAGCAATCTCAGTACTGGTAGAAAAAAATATGTCAGAATGATATCTGCACTCCCAAGTGTATTGAAATGCCATTCACAATGTTCAAGACACGAAATTAACCTAAGTGCCCATAGATAAAGAAAATGTATACTTATATACAATGAAATACTATTCAGCTGTGAAACAGAATAAAATCCTGTAATTTGAAACAACATGGATGAACTTGAAGGACATTATGTTAGGTGATATAAGCCAGGCACAGAAAGACAAATACTGAATGATCTCATTTATTTACTTTTAAAACTATTTCCAGAGATTTGGTGCCAAAAGGGAAAATTGTAGAGTAGTCTTAATTTACCATTTTGAAAAGGATAACAAAAGCTCATATTGCATTTCTAATTATTCACATTAAGAATAGAGGATTAGTGCCACTAAACAAACACTCTGTGAGCACTAAAACTTCCTTCTTAAATGAGATGTAAAATTCTGAGCACCCATAGACTTGCAACATTTTGGCACTATCTTTAAAATTTAGATACTTGGGACTGCAAATGATTTATACAATATACCAATCAACAACATTTCTATTAAAATTGTTTCATGTAACTTTTTAATTTTATGATTTATAAGAATATACCTATTCTAATGAGTTAAGGGTTCCTCATACATAAGAGGAGAAAAGTCTAGGATGGATAGTTCTTAGAATTACACGAGCTGTTAAAAATGTTTTCCCAGCCCAAAGCACTCCTTTTACAAATGTAGAAAAGGAAACTGGGAGGTGAAGTTCCTTATGCAGCCACTTGTGGATGGGCAGCATTAGATTGGAGCTAAGCTTCCATAGTCTTTTACCTCCGCAGAACATAAGTTAACTGGGGTGAATCTCAGTGGCATGGCCATGTAGGTAAAGCCCTGTATGATAGACATTTTAACATTTTAAACTTTTTATCACAGACATTTAGGAATCCAATAAATGCCAGGAACATTCTCCTCAGAATTTTTCATAAAGATTAACACAATTTGACATTCAGACTCAAAGTTATCATCATCAACCTCAAATTTATCACTGGATTCATATCAGCTGTGTTACAAGCACCTGTTTAGAAAAATTGCTACAATAGAACTTAACAGGGTATTTGTACCTCCAAAGTTAAAAGGTCTTTCAATCACTGTTTTTCTCCTAGTACTATCCTTTTAGAAAGTTCTTTGCAACTGAAATAGTTTGTGGGATTCAGTTATACTAACTCCACTCTACTGAAATTGAGATTTGGAAAGAAGAAAAGCAATTATCTATATAAAGTGATGTATAGCAAAGAGGTTCTTATATGCACATTATTTCACCTGAGGAAATACAAAATATTAAAGACTATATTTAAACATAAAAAGTATTGTTTGTAAGTCTGTAAATTAAATTCCTTATACATATATAATTCATAAAGTTCTACATTTACATATTTATAAATTATATTTACTCTTTAAAACACATTTTATGTTAAGGAATATGACTTGGTAACGATGACCGATAAAATGAGAAGAAACATTTCACACAGCTTTTCTCAGTTTTTCCTGGAGCTGAATTTGTTTCCGTAGAAGTCTGATCACTCCTGGGATAGTTTTCCTTTTCCTTCTGATTCTTGCTTTCTCTGATTCTATTTTATACTACACCTGTCTGTATTGTAGTCTAAGTATCATTATACATTTTCCCTTTTGCATTACTCTCACACTGCATCTGCTCAGCGCAGATGGAGATTCTCCCCTTAATGCCTATCTGTTCACTTTCAGTAAACTTTAACAGTGACGGTTCAAAAGAGCTTCACTGACCTGACTTTAGGTAGTCATAACTTCTTTTTTACTATATTGAACTTAATAAAAAAAAATCTATTTCTGTGCTCTGCCCCTAAAATGTTGTTAGAGAGAAGTGGCTCATATTTTCGAATCTGAGTATACTTGTTAAAATTTATAAATGAAGATCTAGTATTCTGTGCCTGTAGCAATGCTGTTACATTTATCCCCTTGAGGAAACTGGCTTAGTTCCAGATGTCAAAATGAGTGTGGAGTCTTAGGTCTAATCTGTCCTTAAATTACTTTCATAGATTTGTGCAATTTCTTTGAGGAGCAATAAATGCTGATGTATATGAATTTGAAGAGTTCTTCATTTTGGGGGAAGAATGCTAATTAATTTAAGGATGTCTTTTGGGAAAACTTATACTTAGTTATGTTTTGGTTTTCCTTCTGGTATACCATGTCATCACCTTTCCACCAACTTTCTGCTGCCTTTCTGCTGGTTTTCTAGAGCCTATTGCTAATATCCTGCTCTCTTACTGCTGATATACTGAGACATCGATACTGTCCCTAGTCACTTCCCCAGCTACTCTAGTAAATACTCATTTACTCAAGGTTATTTACCTCAGCTGGAGGGACAGGGCAAGTACAAAAGGAGAGAATCCATACAAAAATGAAACACAAGATTTAAATGAAGCCACAGTGAGATGTGAATGACAAATAGCCTACATGATATATAGTTAATCCTCTTTTGATTTACATTTAAAATTGAAATCTAGTTAATATTAATTTTTTTTTATAACTAGAATCTAAAGTTTTGGTTCCTCTTTCCTTTTTTTAAATTATAAATTTACAGGCCCTTTAAATGTATAGAAAGATAATTACTTGGTTGACCTGGGGTACTGTTGTATAGAAACTGAAGGCAGTGAGGAAGAAAGGAATCTTGGTGAGCAGATAGGTTTCCTGGGAATACAGGGCAGAGTTTTATGGATGGCCAAATTAAATTGGAAATGGAATATATAGTTAAAATTCTGCTGCGTCTCTTTATTATCCTTTAAACGAAGAAAAATGTTGATCAACTTATTTAAGATATCCTAGTCTTCATGGGCTTTCTACCACTACATCTGCTGTAGTGGGTTACCCAACACTCCATAGTCAGCATCAAGTCAGTTAGTACAACAACCATTTAAAATCATTCCCATCTCCTAGCCCTTCCTGATTTTGATTTACTCTAAACAGATCAACAGATTTACCTATATATATATATATACACACACACACACACACACACACAAATAGTTCACTAACTATTCACTTTCAGTAAACTTTTTATAATTTTAACAGTGACAGTTCAACAGAGCTCCACTGAACTGACTTTAGGTAGTTTAACATCTTTTTCACAATATGGAACTTA
This sequence comes from Colobus angolensis palliatus, assembly GCF_000951035.1. NCBI lineage: Eukaryota > Metazoa > Chordata > Mammalia > Primates > Cercopithecidae > Colobus > Colobus angolensis. Next base: position 8,167,314 of record NW_012118599.1, read on the forward strand.
ATAAAAGATACCTATTTTTCCCTGCCCCTAAAATATTTCTAGGGAGAAGTGGCTCATATTTTCAAATCTGAGTATACTTGTTAATATTCATGAAATGAAAATCTAGTATCTATCTAAATCTAGATACATACACACATGCACGTGCGTGCACACACACACACACACACATAAATAGTCTAATATTCTGCTGAATAACGTCTTCCTTTTTATTTATTTAGCTTTTGAAACAGACTGGTTTGATACTTTTCTCAAGTAATAAAAACATGTCAACTAATATAACATTTCCATTTCCCTATGTCATGCTAACAAGGATCATCCACACCCCACACCTCCTGATCTCTTCCACCCTGCTGTGTTCTTATCTGGACTGGTTTCACTGAAGAATTGGCTTAGAGTTACTAACATGAGGTTTGTATCCACAACTCTGAATTGTAGCACTTGTTTTTGGTATCAAATCACTTTTTGTTTTGTTTTGTTTTGTGAGGGACCCTGTTTTCAGATAGCATTTAAACCTAAAAAAATTTGAATGAGACAAATTACTACATCTTTGCTTTTGAGAAAATGTTATCTATTATACATTTGTTTGATAATGTGGTTAAGCACAATAATATAAGTTGAAGATGAGTTTCTCTAAGCTCATTGCGGGCATTTTTTTTTTTCTAACATTCAAGTTTACCAGAAATAATTCTTCATGAAAGTTTTTTTTTTTTTTTTTTCTTGCATGCCACAAGAGTCTGTATAGATGAAATCAAGGAAACAGAAGTAGAAATTATTCTACTTAAGAGCCATTCAGAGGGCACAGACTAGGGGGATATACACAGTTTTTTGGAAAACATTCCAAATCACTACCGAAGCATAACTTGCCTGGTAAATATTGTGAAATAAATATATAGGTATGCCATGTTCTCAAATATTTTCCTTATAAGATAATATGTCTCATAAACCAAATTAAAAATCTGTAATTATATAGTGTTTATTTAAACAAGTTTAAAAATTGCCCAAAATTAGGTAGATATGCAAAACCTCCAGTATGATAAAGTTTCTAAAAAATTTTTTAAAGGGTTTTGCATTTTTTTTGTTTTTTTGCAAAATTTTTTTGGCCATAAGTTATTTATATACACTTCACTTGGCATTCAAAGTAAAGTAATAAAATATAGAAAGAGAATGCCTTAAAATGGCAAAGATTTGAAACATGGAGCAGCAACTCTAAGAACTGTAGAGTAAAACTGACAAACCCACAAATAATAATAAAAATTCTTAACATCTTGATTGACAAAAAAAGTTCAATTCTGTAAAATATTTAAAGAGGTTAATTCTGACCCAAGTATGTGTGAAAATGGCTTTTGACACAGTCTCAAAAGGTCCTGAGAACATGTGCTCAAGATGATTGGATTACAGTTTTGTTTTATACATTTTAGGGAGAAAGAAGTTATAGGCAAAGACATATATCAATACATAAAAGGTATACATTGGTTCAGCCAAGAAGGGTGGGGCATCTCCAAGTAGGGGCTTCAAGGTCATAGAAAGGTTAAAAGATTTCCTGATTGGCATTTAGTTGAAAGGGGCAGACTCTGCCTAAAGAGTTGAAGTCACTATAAGGAAATGCTTGAATTAATGCGGGTTGTACAAGCCAAGGTTCTTATTATGTAGATGAAAACTCTAAGTAACAGTCTTTAGAGAAAATAGATGGTAAATATCTCTCATTGGACCTTAAAAGGTGTCAGATTCTCCAGAAAAGACCTAGTAAGTACAGAAAATTCTCTACAGAATGCAAATTTCCCTCACAAGAGATGGCTTTTCAAGGCCATTTCAAAATATATCAAAGAAAATTTATTATAGGGTAAAGTATTTTTATTTTCTTCAGGGCCTGTTTTCTGTTTTTGACGTTATACCTGAGTCAGGTTGGAGTTGAGTATCTTATTACAAAGAGTCTGTCTTGACAGTCTTATGATTTCTATTTTAATGTTAATTCTGGTCATTTGTGCCTAAACTTCAAAGCGAGGATGGCATAATGAAGCATGTCTAACCTTGCTTTCCATAATGGCCTGCACCAGTTTTTCAGGTTTTCTCTGGGATCCCCTTGGCCAAGAAAGGGTTTATTTAGTTGGTTGGGGGGGGGGCTTAAGATTTTATTTTTGGTTTACACTATTTTCTCAATAATTGCTAGAATGAGGAGAAAGATGAATACGGTGTAAAAGATTTTAATAGCACTATCAGCCAACAAGAGAAAACTGACACTTATAGAACACTTTATCAACAAAGCAGAAGAAAATCTTTTTTAAAGTATATATGAAATTTTCACAAATATGGCCTATATTCTGGGTCATTAAACAAGTCTTAATAAATTTGAAGAAATTTAAGTTACACCTAATATATTCTCTCCAGCTCTTGAGAATGAAGTAATATGCTCCTAAATAACCTATGAGTATAAGAAAAGTGAAGGATATTAGAAAATATTGTAAACTCAATGAAAGTAAAACCACAACAAATCAAGATTTATGGAATGCTACTACAGTAGTGCTTAGAGAAATATATAACAATGAATATATTAATAATAAACAAAGGTCTCATATCAATGACCTCAGCTTTCACTTTAAGAAACTGCAGGCCAGGCGCGGTGGCTCAAGCCTGTAATCCCAGCACTTTGGGAGGCCGAGACGGGTGGATCACGAGGTCAGGAGATCGAGACCATCCTGGTTAACACGGTGAAACCCCATCTCTACTAAAAAATACAAAAAAAAAAAAAAAAAAAAAAAAAAAAAAAAAAACTAGCCTGGTGAGGTGGCGGACGTCTGTGGTCCCAGCTACTCGGGAGGCTGAGGCAGGAGAATGGCGTAAACCCGGGAGGCGGAGCTTGCAGTGAGCTGAGATCCGGCCACTGCACTCCAGCCTGGGCGACAGAGCAAGACTCTGTCTCAAAAAAAAAAAAGAAACTGCAAAAAAAATAGCAAAATATACAATGAAATTAGAAGGACTATTTTAAAAATAAAATCGCTAAAACAAATGAAAAGCAGAACAACAGAAAATCAATGTAAATGAAACCTAGTTTTTTTATGACTATCAATAAAAGTAATAAACTTATAAACAAATCAGGATAAAAAGATAAAATTCATAATTAACAGTATAAAGAATGAGAAAAACAACATCACTTTAGATAATTAACTTTAGAAAGGATAATAAGGAAACATTATGAACAATTTTTGACAATAAATTAAATAACAGATGAAATGGATAAATTCCTTTAAATACCACAGCTACCGGACTTCACTAAAAAGTAGAAATCAAGAATAATCTCATATCTATTTAATAAGTTGAATTTGTATTTAAAATAACTATCACAAAGAAAACTTCAAGTTCAGAGTGCTTCACTAATGAACTCTACGAAACACTTAATGAAAAAATAATACCAATGTTACACAAACTATTTCAGAGTATTTAAAAGAATAAAATGCTCACCAAATCATTATGGAATAATCTGCATTATCCACATACCAGGACCATAAAAACAGATTGCAAGAAAAGAAAACGACAGATCATTTTTTTATATAATTATATTAAGAATTTCTAAACACAATTATAGAAAATCAGATCTAAGCAATTATAAAATTTAAGATATCATGACCAAGTATAGTGTATTCCAAGAATGAAAGACTACTTTTATATTTGCGAGCAAATCAATATATATAACTTAACATATTGCCAAATAAATAAAAACCAAAAGTTCATAAATAGATACAGAAAAGCACTTGACAAAATTCAAGTGATTAAGAAAACATTTAATAAATTAAGAATAGAAGGAAAATTTTTCAACTCAATAAAGGGCATAAAAGAAAATCCTGCAGGGAATACCATCTATCATGGTGACAAACTGAATGCTTTCTCCAAAATATCATGAACAAGTTAAAGATGTGTACTCTCACCACCTTCTTTCAATATTGTATGGAAGGTTTTAGCCAGTGTAATAAGGCAAGAAAAAGAAAATTTATTTTAAAAATACGGATTGAAAAGAAAGAAGTAAAATTGATTTGCTTCGTAGATTATGTGATCATCTGTGTAAATATTTGATTTAAATCGTGTGAAAACTTCTACAAATAATAAATGAGTTTACAAAGTTTACCACATACAAGGTGAGTATACCAAAATTTATTGTATTTCTATACAGAAGCAAAAAATCAGAAGTTAAAGTACATAGAGAATACCAATTAAAATAGCATCAAAATATAAATTCTTTGGAAATAAATTTGTCAAATGATGAGAAAAACCTGTGCACTGAAAACTACAAACTATGTATGAAAGAAACTGAAGCAGCTCTCAAAGGAGAACTCTAATACTAGGTTAAAAGACATCAGTATATTAAAGCTATTATTTCTTTCTAAACTGATTAATAGGTTCATTGTGATCTCAATTACAATCACAACAGGTATTTTTATAAAAACTGACAAGCCAGTTCTAAAATTCATATGAAAGTAAAAGGAAATGAAAGCAGCCAAATGCCTCTGAAAAAGGGCAATATTAGAGAGTGAACATTACAGTAATCAAGACAGTGTGATATCAGAATAAAGATATACAAACAGATCAATGATACAAAATAAATATTGGAGAAGTAGGCCTGTACATGTATGGTTAATTGCTTTCAATAATAGTGTATAATTATTTTTTTAGACAAAAGATGGTCTAAATTTTGATGGCATATTTAGATAGCTATATGACAATTACTAATAATAAAAAGTTAGATTTACATTTCACACTATAAATAAAAATTACTACATCATTTATTATAGACCTAAATGTAAGTTATAAAAGCATAAACTTCTAGAAGTAAGCACAAGATAAAACCTTTGTCACCTTGATCGAAACAAAATTTTTTTAACACAATACCAAAAGAATGATCAATAAAGGAACAGTTTGATAAATTATATTTCATAAACATTTTTTAAAATTCTTTTCCTCAAATGACCCTCTTGAGGGCATGAAATGACAACCACAGACTGGACAAAATATTTGTACATTATATGTCTGACAAAGCATTTGATATATACTGACATATATAAACACATAAACTTTATATGTGTGTGTGCAAGTATGTATGTGTTCATAACTCAATAATAAGACAACAATATGCTTTTTAAAAATACACAAAATATCTGAACTGACACCTCACCAAGTTATAAAAATCAATGGCAGATAAGCAAACTAAAACATAATGAAAATATTAGTAATTAGGGACATGCCAGCTAAAACCATAAAGTGATGCCACTATGCATCTATCAGAATGATCAAAATTGGAAAGACATATGGCACCAAGTATTGTTAAAAATATGGAGGAATTAAGATTCTCAAACATTGTTGGTGAAAATGTTAAGTGACATTAACGCTTTGGAAATATTTTGGCAACTTTGTATGAAGTATAAGCTACCATCTGATCCCACTCTCCCACTGTTAGCCATCTACCCAAGAGAAATGAAAGATTTTTTTCCACACAAAGACTTAAACAAAAATGTTTGTAGCAGCTTTATTTGTAATAACTAAAAACTCTAAACAGTTCAAAAGTTTTTCAATAAGTGAATAAAAATAGGTAAATATGAAATATCGTTCAACTATGAAAGGGAGTTAACTACTGATCCATGCTATAATGTAAATGAAACTCAAAATAATTATAAAATATTTCAACCTCAAAAGTAATATATAGTGTTTGAGTGTAGGTTTCCATGTATACAAAATTTTACAAAATGTAAACTTACCTTTTGTGATGATCAGTTTATGGTTGCCTGGGAATATGGCGGAAAGAAAAGCTTGCAAAGGGCAAAGGGCAAGTTTTTGGAATGATGAATATGTTCTTTTTCTTGGTTGTGGTGATAGTTCTCTCTCTCTCTCTGTCTCTGTCTCTCTCTGTCTTTCACACACACACACACACACACACACACACCCACTCACACACATGTTAGTCTTTTCTTGTATTGCTATAAAGGAATACCTTACACTATGAATTAATTTAAAAAGAGGTTTAACTGGTTCAAAGTTCTGCAGGCTTTACAGGAAGCATGGTGCTGGCATTTGCTTCTGGTTAGGGGCCTCAGAAAGCTTACAATCATGGCAGAAGGTAAAAGGCAGCAGTGAATCTCATGGCCAGAGAGGGAGCAAGAGTGAGAGTAGGGGAGATTCCAGGCTCTTTTTAAAACAACTAGGTCTCACATGAACTAACTGAGTGTTAACTTATTCAACGCTGAGCCATTGTGAAGGATCTGCCCCCACGATCCAATCACCTCATAGTAGGCTTCACCTCTAACATTGAGAATCACATTTTAACATGAGATTTGGAGGGTACACACATTCAACCCATGTCATTCTGCCCCTAGCCCCCTAAATCTCATGTTCTTCTCGTATTTTAAAATATAATCTTCTCTTCCCAATAGTCCCCAAATGTCTCAACTCATTCCAGTATCAAATTAAACATCCCACATCCAAAGTCCAAATTCTCATCTGAGGCTCAAGGTACGGTTACGAGTCTATAAAATCAAAAAGAAGTTGTTTATTTCCAAGATACAATGGTGGCACAGGCATTGGGTAAACACTACCATTTCAAAAGAGGTTAATTGGCCAAAGAAAAGAGCAATGGGTCCCACACAAGTCTGAAACCCAGCAGGGCAGTCATTAAATCTTAAAGCTACAAAACAATCTCCTTTAACTCCATATCCTGCATCTAGGACACAGTGGTGCAAGTGGTGGGCTCCTAAGGTGTTGAACATCTCTACCCCTGTGACTTTGCAGGTGTAGCACCTATGATGGCTATTATGAATTAGAGTTGAGTATCTATGACTTTTCCAGGCTCAGGGTACAAGCTGATGCTGGCTCTATTATTCTCAAGTCTGGGAGGCAGTGACTCCTTTCCCACAGCTCCACTAGGCAGTGCTCCAGTGGGGAATCTGTTTTGGGGCTCTAACTCCACATTTCTCTTCAACACTTCCCTAGTAGAGAATTCCTGCAGGAGTTCTGTGTCTGCAACAGTCTTCTGCCTGAGAACCAGGCTTTCCCATTCATACTCTGAAATCTAAGTGAAAGCTGGGAAGTCTCCTTCACTCTTGCATTCTGTGCACCTGCTGGCTTAACACAACATGGAAACCATCAAGGCTTGTATCAGCCAGCACTCTTCAAAGTAGCAGCCAAGCTACTTCTGGGGCCCTTTAAACCAAGGCTGATACCAGAGTGGCCAGGATGTAGGAAGCAGTGTCCTGAGCTGCTGTCCCCTGAAAGCACTGTCCCCTGAAAGCACTCTTTCCTCCTAGGCCTCTGTACCTGTGATGGGAGGAGCTGTCCCAAAGATTATTGAAATATCTTCAAGGCCTTTTTACCATTGTCTTACGTATTAGCACTAGGCTCCCTTTTAGTCATCCTAATCTCTCCAGCAAGTGATTGCTACTCAGTTTGCCTTTTCTCTACCACAAGGCTTGACTGCAAATTTTCCAAATTGTTATGCTCTGCTTTCCTTTTCTACCATCTGTCTATTAAAAACATCTCACCCATGTATGTATTTCTTAAAATTACTTTTGTGTTGCTTTGTTATTAAACATAAAACAAAATTCTTCAAACATCTGAAGAGAAAAAAAGGAAATAAAATACATTTTTAAATTCAAGAACATAAATAATTGGTCTATACAAAGAAATTCCATTCTACCTCACATATAAAACAAGAACATAATATAATTAAAAGGATCAATCAGTTAACAATAAAGAGCTTTTCAAAATTAAAAATTCATTTCTGAAAATAAAAGAAGAAATATGCCTAAGGGTAGAAAAGCAAAGCAGAATAAATCTCTCAGAAAGCAGAAGAAAAAGGCAGAAATGGAAAATAGGGAAGAGAATAGACACCAAGGATTAAACATCTAATTAGCGATGTTTAATTAACATCTGCTTAAAAAGAAAAAACATGAAGAGTGGAAAACAGAAGAGGGTACATTATTTTATAAACAGTACAGAAGAATGTTCTAGAGCTACATTACTAAGTCTTTTTATTGTGACGTTCCAACCATTATTCAGCAAATGGGATGGAGGCAACACATCCTTAAATATACTTTTTTGAAAAAGAATGAGAAAATAGGAACATTGTATACAGTTCCAAAGAGTAAAAATAAAAGACAATTACAGAGGCATAAAAAAAATCCACACTGTCAACAGGATTTTCAACAGCAAGACCCAGAACTAAGAGTCAATTAAAGGAGCTTTTCAAATTTCTGGAGACAAATGATTTTAACTTAGAATTCCATAGTAAGTCTTGCTGTTATGCATGAATAAAGGCAAACCACAGATATTTTGTTTATGTAATGAATGAAATGGTGGGTTCTTTACATGTCTTTTCCTGGGAAATTCTCTGGAAGGTGAATTTGGGTAGAAAGTTGAGTGAGAATTTAGGAACTGAAATAGTTGGGAGTTACAAAATAATGAATAGACATATAATCAATAATGTACCCCAAAGTAACAATATGACTATTTTGGAAAAAAAAGAATGAAAGGAGGGTGGGAATGGCATTATAAGTGACCAAAGCCCTACAGAGTTGTAGGAAGAAGGCAATACATTAGTAAAATTGAAAAATCTAAAAACTTGATGTAAATGCTATTAAGACATACTGAAGTACATATCAGAAGAAATATTTAAAATAATAAAAACTTGTTTAACAGATAAATAAAACTGGAGATAGAGTATGGTAAGGAACTGTTACTTTTCATTAAAAGTCACATTGTACCTCTTTAAAATTATTGCATATCAGTATTATATTTTAATATGCTACAATGTTATACTCTCAAAATCCTCAATCATATATAAAGAAATGTATAAAACAATCCAAAAAATAAAATTTATTTGTAATTATTTTCTGAATTCATATACAAATATGGATAAGGGGATTTGTAGGCCTTCAAATACAGGAACAAAACCACCTTCAGCACAAGCCTTCCTTAGCAGGAGACACACACGTAGCTTTTATTATCTATCTATCTATCTATCTATCTATCTATCTATCTATCTATCTATCTATCATCTATCATTTTTCTACCCATATATCATTTATTTTTGCCATCCTCTATTCTTCAAATTCACCTTCCTTTCTTTTCCGTATCTCACTCCCCCTCCATTCTATTAAAACTTTCAAAGCAATATGAGAGCCTTAGGAAGCCAATGCCTCTTCTACAACCACCACAAAGAGAATGGAAATTCCTGTGGTTTCCCTTGTTGTGGGAATAGGGATGATGTAAGAGCAGGAATAGAGGATGGGAGTGTCAAAGCAATTAAGCAACAGAGGCAATAATAACAGTTAATTAATGTCATTAATGTCAAAGTAATAACAGCCATTTAATAACAGTTGATTACTAATAGTTGATGTCCAAAAAGCACAGGGCACTTTACATCTAAAATCTTATTTAATTCTAAGGATAAGCTCTCAAGGATTACTCTCTCTGTTTTCTAGATAATGCACTAGGGTTTATGAATGTTAAGATTATACTCCTATTAAATGAAAGAGCTTGAATTTTACTCCAAATTTGTTTGAATCCAAAGACTACTGCCTTTCCTCCATGCTGAAATGTTAAAAACAAAGGAAAGCACTTACATTTCTGGTTTTATTTCCCAGTAAGATTTTTATTTGTTGATTTCTCTTAAGGCTTAAGCTGGGAACTTATTAAAAGATCAATATATGCCAAAACACGGCAAAACAGGTCTTGAGTCACTGTTGTCAATACTGGCTTTACATGCTGATCCCAGTTTAAATTCTTTGCTATGCCCTCCAAGTAGATGTTTGCTCGTTTGTTCAATGAGGATCTAGGCCTGACCACCTTACTTCTCTAATTTCATTTGTTTAGGCTGGTAATGTAAACATTCCTCAGGGATGAACATCAATGTATATTGCTGGGAAAGCAAAAATGACATGCAGAGTAAATATCAGCAGAAATAATAAGATTAGCAAAAGTCAATAAGAGATGCTGAGATAGGGAGGCCATATTTAGAGATTAGATGCCCCTGAGGAAGCAAAGCAAACAGACATAAATATGGACGTGACTGATAAGTGGTGGGAGGTCAAAGTGGAATAAAATATCAGTGCGATACTCACTGTTCTCCTACCCTCTATCATGGGAAACACGACACTAAGTTGACTCTATTTTTCTAAGTTTTTTTTCCTATTCTCAGCCATACCTACTTCCTTTTTCAAATAATAAAAATAACATTTTAAAACATGTAAAAATATTGTAAATGTCAAGATTGTATTAAGATACATTTCAATTTTGATAAAATATGGGGTCATGAAAATATGATTTCTTTATATGTGAAATTAGTTCCTAAGAAAGTTTTGTGAGAGAGTTGTGTGACCATTTAAAATTAGGTCACATCAATTACTATAACATGATGAAGTTAATGGTAGCACCTAGTTCTAAATTTCGGGTTTTGCAAAAGCTATGAATTATTCAGTTGTTAAAGCACTGAGTTGTTCCATTCATAGATACGCATATGCATCCATGCACACACATATCTATGCGGGTTTATTTAAAATATTGGATACCAATTAAACAACATAAAAGGGAAGGAGATTGTAATTTAATATCTAACTCTTCTGTACAATATGCTCATTCACTTCCATATTCCCTCTGTGAATGCAAATCACGTACAGGCCAATACTCAGCACTGAAGAAATTTTCAAAAATACATGAAAATCATTTAAACTTTAGATATATGAAATATATCACAAATTTTAAAAAGTTTCTCTCAAATGAATCCAGCTCAAAATGATATTGCATAAAGTGAACACCACCTAGACACAAAGTCTAGAAATTCTTTATTATTTTCTTTCCAACCAATACACTTGTTTGCCACAAAGATTACCAACAATTTGACCTCTGTATTTTTTTAACCTTCCATTTTAAGTTCAGGGGTACAAATGCAAGTTTGTTACATAGGAAAACTTGTGTCATGGGGGTTTGTTGTACAGATTATTTCTTCACTCAGGTATTAAGCCTAGTACCCATTAGTTATTTTTCCTGGTCCTCTTCCTCCCCTCACCTTCCTCCCTCAGAAAGTGTGCAGTGTGTCTTGTTCCCCTCTTTGTGTCCATGTGTTCTCATCCTGTAGCTCCCACTTGCAAGTGAGAACATGCACTGTTAGGTTTTCTGTTCCTGTGTTGCTTTGCTAAGCATAATGGCCTCCAGCTCCACCCATGTCCCTGCAAAGGATATTGATCTTGTTTTTTTTATGGCTATATGGTATTCCATTGTGTATATTGACCTCTGCATTTTTATATAATTAAATAGAAAATACTCATCATTATTTTTATGCTATGACCTCCTAAGGATTTAACCTTAAATAATACATGATAGTCTTAGATATTTTGAATTTTATAACAATGCACTATTTTGTATCTGATTCTTTCTTTGATTAATGTTTTGTGGATGAGAAGTTTCCAAGTTGTTAGGTGTAGCTGTAGATTAATTTTAGTTTTATACACCATCACATTTTATGAATATACCATTCTAAGTTTGGTGGACATTTTAGTTGTTTTGAGTTTTTTGCTATTATGGTGATAGTATGCTGTTATGACACATTCCTGTCCATAAATGTCAATGAACATGAGCAGACACTTCAATGGATATATGTCTATTCATATACAGACTTGCATGCTCTAAAATGTAGTTTGTAATGCCTGATCGTTTTTAATACTTCCATTAGTAATTCAAGAGTGTTACTGCAAATTGAGTCATTATTCAATAAATAGAATATCCTTTCATGGTTATTATTCAAAACACTGAACATCACTTACATTAAAATCATTTTTCACCCCAAATTTGAGATGCTTTCCTCTGGTGCTTTGGCTCTGTGGTTATGTACTCTCTGGTTTGCCAAGTGTCCAAAATCAGTGGCCCTGTGAGATGACTTGTTCACTGTGCTTGTTCTCTAGGAGTACTGTACTATTTAACTTCATCTTTAAATTTGAAATTAATGTCTTTGTGTCTTATAAAGGAAATTTCAGATATCACTTTGAAGAAACGACTTGCCCTAAAACTTTGACATTGTTCCACTTTGAAATGGTCTACTTTGTGTAAAACTTGATTATCCATCCAGCATTAGAAGAACACATGGTTATTTTTCTGATAAAAGTGAAACATTTTCACTGTGTTACCTCCATTGTATCAAATATGTGCCTGTGATACATCTGTGGTCTGTGCCTTTGGAACACAGATATTATTTTATTTTCAAGGTTCTATGTAGGGCATCAAATTATGATATGAGTTTCATTAACACCACACTGCAAATAACTACTTTAGATAGCGTGGCATAACAGCCTTACAGCACATGGATTAGAGAAGTGTCAAATGCAAATGTAAGTACCGTGTTACCTAAATGTTGATGAAAAACAATGTTTTAAAATAAAGAAAATAAACAAAATTGGAGAATGGGTAAACATACCAGATCACACAATTCTAAAAGCTCCCTGTAAGCAGAAGAAAAAAACGACATGAAACCAAATTGGATTATCAAACTTTAACTAAACTCACGCAAGATAACTAAGATTATTTTAATCATTAATGTCAGTGGAAGGTACAGTGAAATATTCCAAATCCTCACAGTAATTCATATACCATGCTGAATTTTCCAGAATCCATCAACTAAGTTTAAAATGATCAGGGAGTGAAATGACAAATATGTTTGTTACAAAGGTCCTAAATTTTCGGACCATACAAGAGAAAATGGACTTTGTGCAAACAACGTGCACGTTTAGACTCTAATTTAGTTCTAAAACTTACAGGGAATCTTCATTATTCACAGGGCAACCTTTTTTTTTTTTTACCATAAAGGATGACACCGACTTGGACCAATATTAAAAATGTTAGAACTTTCCACATTATCTGAGGAAAGAATAGAGTATGAATTAGAGGCAGAGCCAGTTCTCTGAACTCTCCTTGTCTTTCTGGAATCACAGAACTATATGCCTTGATGAATCACTTCTACTGCTTTACTCAAAGGTAACCTGTGGAGGAGCCTGAAGATATTAAATACATATTAAGGATTCCATTGATTTTATATAATCAAAAGAACAGCAGAGAGCTCATCGCTCAAAGTTGACAGAAATAGGTTGTACTATTTTAATGAACTGTGATTGAAAGTTTTCCTACAGGATACCTGTTCTCTTACAGAAGTTGAATGTAATGCCCTATGATGTGTTCAGATATGATGTATTTGATAGGAATCTGTTAAGAAAAGTTATGTTTAGTGTGCAATATGGGCAATGGGCAGCAACGAGTATAAAAGATTGTAATTAATATTTATAAAAATATTCCTTTTTCAACTGCTTTGCTTTTCTTATGTAATCTATTTCCCCAAGCAATCCTATAACTTACACATAAGCATTATTTTAGATAAAGCAGTGGGGAACCTGGTGAAAATAAAAATAAAAATGCCTAAGGAAACACATCTCACAAACTGGGGAGATAAGATTTAAATTTAGAATTTTTAGCCCCCAAGTCAATAATCTTTCTTCTACAGCACATCAGTTCTACAGAGAAGTGACACTTTTATTTTCATAGTAAAAATTTTATCTATGAGGCAAACATCATTATTTATTCAAATAAAAGGTCATGAAAAATTAACTTTTGGGGAAGGCAAAAAGGGCATATATATTTTAATACTCCTCAGTGAGACAAATGATTCAATTGTCTTTCTTATTAGGAAGAATGGCATATATGTTGAAATAAACAAGAAATCAATGAAAAAGTTGATAGAAAATAAGGTAGATAATCCCTGGCTAATAGTCCCTGGCTTGTCTTTCCCTTTAATGGATTATATATTTCTCAAAACTTCTTTTGCATCTTTCTACAAAATTGAAGAAAAGGCACCAGGGCCAGTCAAAGTGCTCAGAAACACTGATGTAGACCATTGCCATTCATCTGTGGAGTGACCACAGGAGACAATGGGGGCTGAAAAGCAGAGGAATGAAGATTCTCATCTAACAGCTTACTATTAGGTAATACATAAAATTGAACTAGCTATTAGACGTAGCTTCTTATTTCTGGATCTCTCAATTACTGTCTTTTGAAAATAAGTATATTTGCCTATCCCGTGGCCTAATTTTTAAGTCTGCTATCTGACTTAATACTGGCACAGTCTTTCAAAACTCAGAATTGTTTTTGAAAGTCAAAATTGTTTTGTATTTGCCTAAGTGAATGGCTTTATTTCTGACTTGATTATCACTGCAGTTGAATTGATTTTGCACACAGAGGTAATCTTAAGGATGGCATAAGGATCAATGAGACTAAAAATGCTTTGAAGGTCTTTGAGGAAGTCAATTGTAGACTTGCTAAATGCTATTTGTCTAGTTTTTAAAAATAGGCCAGTAAATATATTCTTACAAATGAAAAGATATCATCAATATTATGTTTGCTTTCAGTGTTGCAAAGATCCTCTGTAATAATCAACTGATATTTTAAAGGACTTGCATATGGTCAGTTACTCCTCTGTTTCAGGGCTTCTCATCTTAGTCATCAGTCACACAAAAATATATAAGATGCAGACTTTAAATATGATTAAGTGCTATGCAGCTACAATATGGAATTAATACCAAATAAAATATGGAAGTACTACCAAAAATAAATAAATATCTCTATTTACGTGAAAACCAAGAAATGATCTTAGAAAAGGAAGAGTCATAGAAAGAGTGTTAAAAGAGAAGACAGATTAAAGGTCTGAACTATAACAATTCTAGAAAAAAATCTAAGAGTTCTCTAGGTAAATACTGTGGTGAAACTGTGTATATTTAAAGAACCTATTGACCATAATATACATGTATTTTACATAGATATATGTAAATATGTACTAATAACATTCATATAAAAGCCACACTGTAGCTCTTCTATTCCCAACTCCAGTTGTAAAAAAATCTCATTTCAGAATATCAAAGTCTATCACTGTCTTAAAAATAAGCCAGATCTCTTAAAAATAAGCTAGATTTTTCCATCTAGCCACTATCAAAACCTACTCCTCTGTTTCAGGGCTTCTCATCTTAGTCATCAGTCACAGCTACTGGAGCTAAACTCATTCACTTGCATATCTGGCAAAGGGAAGTCAGCAACCTTTGATTGTTTTTTTTTTTCTGACAGTTTTTCTTTTCTTTTAATGTCAGCACAAATATTATACTACATAACTACATTTTTTTTCAGGCAATATTCAGTTGTTTCTGTAGAACTCCAGAGTGTTATGACCTATTTATTCTTGTCTGGGTTAGGCCTAACAAAATGTCTTTTTTTGTCAGCATTTTCTGTTCCTTAGAGTCACAGAAACACTTGTCACTTATGAAAATATAGCAGAGGCATGATACCTCTATGCACCGATAATATACTATTAGATAAGGAGTACACATTGGCTAAAACTGAATAATAAGGAGGTACACACACATACGCACATACCCCACACATACCTTTATACACATACCTACCTACATATATACCTATACCCACATATATATATATATATTACAAGGCATACAGTATATACACACACATATTTTTGAAGCGTATAATAGAGTCCCAAGAATTTATTTAATCCCAGCAGCCAATTGCAGTGAATATAGTAATGTGTCCCATGCCAACATCCAGAAAAAACAAGTTAAATAGTGTCCAATTATTTATGGTTACATCATATGAATTTCAATATACAGAATGCCTACAAGTGTGTGCCTAAATGTGTCTGACACATTTAAAAGATGATGTGTCGTAAGTCACTGTTATGTATAATATGTACCTTCTGTAGTTGTGACAGAACATTGCAAATAAAAGGACATTTATTGATAAGCTATTTTGGTTACTTTTATTCATATGAGTAACCACATAAAAATGCTATAGCATTTTTATCATGTACAGAATTTGTTTGCAATATTACCTACTTGATCCACACAAAGCTGTGAGGTAGCAAGAATACATATTATTTTATTATTATTATTAGACTTTAAGTTCTGAAATACATGTGCAGAATGTGCAGGTTTGTTACATAGGCATACACATTCCATGGTGGTTTACTGCACCCATCAACCCATCATCTACATTAGGTATTTCTTCTAATGCTTTCCCTCTTCTAGCCCCCTATCCGCCTGATAGGTCCTGGTGCGTGATCTTCCCTTCCCTGTGTCCATGCGTTCTCACATTCTTTTAAGGAAATTCAAAGCTATTGTGTGACTTGATTAAGGTTTATACAGTAGGTATGGAACACAGTCACTTCTTGAATCTGGATCTGATTTCATTGTATTCATTTCCTAAGGCTGCCAGAACAAAGTACCTCAAATGAGGTGGCTTAAACAACAGAAATTTATTGTCTCATAGTCCTGGAGGCCAAAAGTCCAAAATCAAAGTGCCGGCAGTGTAGGTTCAGAGAATCTATACCATGTCTGTCTCCTACCTTTGGTGGTTTTCTGACCATCTTTGGTATTCCTTGGCTTGTAGTTGCTTCACTCTTGTCTCTGTCTTCATGTTCACATGGCATTCTTCCTGTGTGTGTATGTTTCCAGATTTCTTCTTTTTAAAGGACGTTAATCATATTGGATTTAGGGTCCACTTCATTTTAAACAAACTAATTACATCTGCAGCTATCCTATTTCCCAATGATGTCACATTCTGAGGTACTAGGGTGTTACAACTCCAACATATGAATTTTAGGAGGATACAATTTTACCTATAATGGACAGGAATTCAGGCTTCTTTCCATCACATAAGTCATATGCTCTCTTGGACATCTCTATAGAGTCCAGGAAACCAAGCAATACAAAATATAATAAGACGAAGATGCAAGCAACAAAACAGCCAAAACAATCAAGCAGCTTCTGTAGGCAGGTCGTTTTTGTATAAAGGGATCTGGATGTGTTTCTCTATAGAGGGAGAAATATTGCACTCAAATTATTTAATCGACCCCACCTTTGTAACAACCTACTACATGCAGCTAATTAAAACAACAGCAGCAGCAGCAGCAGCAACCCTAATTGTGTCTAGAGTGACACATCCTGCATGTGGGAAGGAATATTAATTTTGACCATTAATAATATCCCCTTTATGGAGATCTTTGCAGTTTAAAATGCACTGCCATAGGGATTATCTCATTTCATTTCTACAGTTACGGGGCAGAGGCAGGGCTGATGCTACCCTCAGTGGAAACTGAGTGAACTCAGGCTCAGTGAAGCAAAAGTACCCTGATCCACACTAAAAAGACAACAGGAGCAGGGGATGAGGCTTAACTCTTCAGTTTTTGTTGCCCAGTTCTAGATGCCTTTCAAAATCCTCTGTTATCTCTCTCCAGAAGCTGGTTCAAATTCTGAGCTTCTCTTTCCTGTTCTCTTCAAAGGCCATGCTTTCAATTTCCATGTCCTTGATTGTGTTTTCTTTGTTTCCTAGATATATTCCCATTCTATTCCTTTCACCTGCTTAAATTCTTGTCTTCCAAGACCCAGATTCAAAGTTTTGCTTTTTCCAAAACTCTCAGCCCATACTTATCACTTTCTTTTAAAAACCAGCTGTGTTTATACTTTGTAAAATGTAATGCTGGATTGATCACTAATTGTTCTGCTTGTTTCATATGTCAGTTTTCCTGCACACCTATATGTATGCTTTTTTTTTCCCAGTACTGATTTGCCGGGTTCAGCGCTTGGCCCCAAAAACATCAAAAACAGACTCATTTGCTTAACAATTTATTTTTGTTCTATCTCTTCGACAGAATGTTTATTCATCATTGACCAGTCAGAAAAATATTAGTTTATAATAATGAAGGGAATGCTCTTGATCTTTCATACAGATCAAATATTAACTTCATTAGTTTATGCATATTTTATGTACTAACAAAGCTTGTATAAGAAGTTAATTTTATGTGCTGTTAATGAAGCAAAATAATATCAGTCATCAGATGAAGTTAATATGTAACTTATTTCTTTTCTGAGGCAATAGAGCTTATTTTAGCAAAACCATCATATTCTATTTTGCTTTTATGTCCTCTTTTTGCTTCAATTATTTCAAATAATTTTCTAATTACTGTAGTCAGATAAGAAAATACAGTACATTTTAGGGTAAAGATACAGCCTCTGCTCATTAGAATCATAATTAAAATTAAACAAACGACTATGCAGACAAACCCTCCTGGCTTCTGTGTTAGCTATGGAACTGTGATTATTCACAGAAAGTAGTACTGTATGCCATTTCAGCACCCTCTGTGTATTATTTTTATGCAACATGTAGAGATATGAATGAGGATATTGAAGAAAATGTCTGATATCTGGGGGTTTTTGTTTGGAGAAATAAAGGATTACTGCTGCCATTTCATTTTTTGAACACGTTGAGCTTTAAGGCTGTATAATGTCCAGGGAGAGATTCCCAACTGGCATTTAAAAATACAACAATAGAGACTATTCGGAAAAAAATCTATATTAAAGATATAGGCTTGAGAGTCATAAAAGTATAGAGGACAGCTACTACAACTCACAATAGTCTCTAAGACAACATGTAGAATAAGATTATTATGAAAGTGGAACAGTGACAAGGGGATTCATGCTAAAAACATGCTAAAATAAGCTAGGTATTGATAGAATATATCTCAAAATAATAACAGCTATGTATGACAAACCCACAGCCAATATCATATTGAATGAGCAAAAGCTGGAAGCATTCCCTTGGAAAAATGGCCCAAGACAAGGATGCCCTCTTTCACCACTCCTATTCAGCACAGAATTGGAAGTTCTGGCCAGGGTAATCAGACAAGAGAAAGAAATAAAAGGTATTCAAATAGGAAGTGAGGAAGTCAAATTGTCTGTGTTTGCAGATGACATGATTGTATACTTGGAAAACCCCATCGTCTCAGTCCAAAATCTCCATAAGTTGATAAGCAACTTCATCTAAATCTCAGGATACAAAATTAATGTGCAAAAATCACAAGCATTCCTATACACTGATAATAGACAGAGAGCCAAATCATGAGTGAACTCCCATTCACAACTGCTTCAAAGAGAATAAAATACCTAGGAATCCAACTCACAAAGGATATGAAGGATGTCTTCAAGGAGAACTACAAACCACTGCTCAAAGAAATAAGAGAGGACACAAACAAATGGAAAAAATTCCATGCTCATGGATAGAAAGAATTAATTTCACGAAAATGGCCATTTATAGATTCAATGCTATCCCCATCAAGCTACCATTGACTTTCTTCACAGAATTAGAAAAAATTACTTTAAATTGCATATGGAACCAAAAAGGAGCCCATATAGCCAAGAAAATCCTAAGCAAAAAGAACAAAGCTGGAGGCATCACACTACCTGACTTCAAACTATCCTACTACAAGGCTACAGTAGCCAAAGCAGCATGGTACTGGTACCAAAACAGATATGTACAGAGGCCTCAGAAATAACACCACACATCTACAACCACCTGATATTTGACACACCTGACAAAAAAAAAAAAAAAAAGCTATGGCAAAAGGATTCCCTATTTAATAAGTGGTGTTGGGAAACTGGCTAGCCATACACAGAAAACTGAAACTGGACCCCTTCCTTACACCTTATACAAAAGTTAACTCAAGATGGATTAAAGACTTAAGCATAAGACCTAAAACTACAAAAACTCTAGAAGAAAACCTAGGCAATACCATTCACGACATAGGCATGGGCAAAGACTTCATGACTAAAACACCAAAAGCAACGGCAACTAAAGCCAAAATTGACAAATGGGATCGAATCAAACTAAAGAGCTTCTGCACAGCAAAACAAACTATCATAGAGTGAACAGGCAACCTACAGAATGGGAGAAAATTTTTGCAATCTATCCATCTGACAAAGGGCTAATATCCAGAATCTATAAGGAACTTAAACAAATGTACAAGAAAAAAACAAACAACCCCATCAAAAAGTGGGCAAAAGATGTGAACAGACACTTCTCTAAAGAAAACATTTATGAGGCCAACACATATGAAAACACACATATGAAAAAATGCTTATCACCACTGGTCATTACAGAAATGCAAATCAAAGCCATAATGATATGCCATCTCACACCAGTTAGAATGGCGATCATTAAAAAGTGAGGAAACAACAGATTCTGGAGAGGATGTGGAGAAATGGGAACACTTTTACACTGTTGGTGGGATTGTAAACTCGTTCAACCATTGTGGAAGACAGTGTGGTGATTCCTCAAGGATGTAGAACCAGAAATACCATTGGACCCAGCAGTCCCATTACTGGGATTATAAATCATTCTACTGTGAAGACACATACACATGTATGTTTTTTGCAGCACTATTCAAGATAGTAAAGACTTGGAACCAACCCAAATGCCCATCAGTGATGGGCTGGATAAAGAAAATGTGGCACATATACACCATGGAATACTATGCAACCATAAAAAAGGATGAGTTCATGTCCTTTGCAGAGACATAGATGAAGCTGGAAACCATCATTCTCAACAAAATAACACAGGAACAGAAAACAAAACACCACATATTCTCACTCATAAGTGGGAGTTGAACAATGAGAGCACATGGACACAGGGAGGGGAACATCACACCTCAGGGTCTGTCGGGGAGTGGTGGGCTAGGGAAGGGATAGCATTAGGAGAAATACCTAATGTAGATGACGGGTTGAAGGGTGCAGCAAACCACCATGGTATGTGTATACCTATGTAACAAACCTCCATGTTCTGCACATGTATCCCAAAACTTAAAGTACAATTAAAAAAAAAAAAATAGTGGGAAGGGGAAAAAGGGCCAAAAAAAAAAAAATTTGCTTAAAATGAACTCTTTCAATAATGCTAAAATAAACATGGGAGTACAGTTATCTCTTTGAGGTACTGATTTTATTTCCTTCGAATGTATACCCAGAAATGGAGTTGATGGATTATAAGGTACTTCTATTTTTAATTTTTTGAGGACCTTTCATACTGTTTTTCATGGTGGCTGTCCCAATTGACATTCTCACTAACAGTGTCCAAGGGGTTCCTTTTCTTCACATCATTGCCAACACTTTTTATCTTTTGTCTTTTTAATAATAGTCATTCTAACAGTTGTGAGTGATGTCTCATTGTGGTTTTGATTTACATTTCCTTGATGATTAGTGAAGTTCAGCACCTTTTGATATACCTGTTGGCTATTTGTATGCCTTCTTCTGAGAAATATCTATATTCAAGGCCTTTGAACATTTTTTAATGAGGTTACATGTTTTTCTCTTTCTTATTGAATTGTAGGAGTCTTATATACTAACCCCTTTTCTGATATACCGTTTGCAAATATTTCCTTCCATTCCATAGCTTGCCTTTTTACTCTTGATTCCTTTTCTGTGCAGAAGCTTTATAGTGATGTCATCCCAATTGTTTATTATAGCTTTTGTTGCCTGTGCTTTTGGTGCCTTATCCAAAAAATCATTACCCATACCAGTGTCAAGAAGCTTTAACCTTCTGTTTTTTTTACTAGTAATTTCATGGTTTCAGATCTTGAGTTTTAGTCTTTAATCCCTTTTGAGTTGATCTTTTTATATATAGTGTGAGGTAAAGGTCCAGTTTCATTTTTCTGCATGTAGCTATCCATTTTTGACAACATGGATTAACCTGAAAATATTATGCTAATGAAATAAGACATATGCAGAAAGATTAATACTGTATGACCTGACTTGTATTTGGTGTCTAGAAGAGCCAGACTCACAGAAACAGAGTACAATGGTGGTTACCAGGGATTGGAAGTAAAGGGAAATGGGGAGATGTTGGTGAATGTGTACAAAGTTTCAGTTATACAAGATACGTTCTGAAGATCCAATGTACGATAATATTACTATAGTTCATAATATTGTATCGCATAATTGAAATTTGCTGCTGGGTACGGTGGCTCACGCCTGTAAATCCCAGCACTTTGGGAGACTGTGGTGGACGGATCACCTGAGGTTGGGAGTTCAAGACCAGCCTGACCAACGTGGAGAAACCCTGTCTCTACTAAAAATACAGAATTAGCCGGGCATGGTGGCACATGCCAGCTACTCAGGAGGCTGAGGCAGGAGACTCGCTTGAACCCAGAAGGCATAGGTTGCAGTGAGCCGAGATCGCACCATTGCACTCCAGCCTGGGCAATAAGAGTGAAACTCCATCTCAAAAAAAAAAAAAAAAAAAAAAAAAAAGAGAGAAAAGAAAAAGAAATTTGCTAAGAAGGGATTTCTTAAGTGATCCCGTTGCAAAAGAAGAAGAAGGCGGAGGAGAAGGAGAAGTAGAAGCAGGAAGAGAATGATAAGAAAAGGACAAGGGAAAGAAAATGGTAACTACTTGAGGTGATGGTTATGTTAAGTATCTTGATTGTGGTGAATTTTCACAATGTATATATGTAGTAAATTAGCAGTTTGTTCACCTTAAATATATATCATTACAAATTGCCAACTAAACTTAAATAAAGCTGGGAATAATAAAATAAAATTAGCTATTTAAGAAAACATAGGAAGTGTTGCAACTAGAATGACACTTAGAAAAAAAATGGAGGTAACTTCCCCTCTTTTTCTTTGTGATATGTGAGTGACTTGAATTGGAATAAGGATCCAGACAGTAATAGAGTACAGGAGACACTGTGGTATGCCCTCAGGTACCAAAAGTGTTGGCTGCTGAAACTCAAAACTGAGTCTTTCTTCAAAATTTGTGGTTGGCTGAAGGGAGTTTACTTGCCAAGATTACATTCGTTTTGGGGGCAGTCCATATTCCATGATTGTTTAACGGAGGAGAGAAATTTAACCCGTTACCTCAACTGAGAGAACTTTGAAGGGCCACCTCAACTCTAAAGCATCTACAAAATATGCTGAAACTTTGTGGCCACTGCGTTGCAGTATAATTTGTCACACTCTTTAACCCTGCTTGCTTCACTCTTCATACATGTTAATCTCAAAGAAGGACTTTTAAAACTTCCTGAATACATTTCCCTGAGTTTCAAAATCTTTTCCTGGGAAACTCAAACTATGACAGACAGACAGACAGACAGACAGACACACACACATACATACACACGAGAAAAATAACAATTGACAAAATAGTACAAGATTAGAAGCACAGACAGAATAATTAGCTAATCAGAAGGATATACACTTCTTTTGCAATTTAAGTAAAAAGACATGAGAATGTGAGGATAAATAAATAATGCAATAGAAAATTGAAGATATTTTTGCCTGAGAGGTTTGATTTGTTTTTCCTATGCAGTTAACAGTCAGTTCTTTCACTAAGATAGAGGAGGATATATTTGAGGTTTGAGGAAAGTTATAATTTTTTAATATGGTAGATATTCAGAATGGAAAATGAAGGTGGCCCAGACAGGTAGAATGTTTGCTTAGATTAATGCTGAGGGAAAGACTGAAGTTGGAAAGAACATAATATTAAAAAGAACAAAGATGTCAAATATTGGCCTAGTTATTTCACATGAATTAATTAATCTGAGTTTCAGTCTCACCAGAGCATTTTGAATAGTAATAGCAGCCCTTGTTACTTCATAGAATTGTGATGATTAATTAAATATTGTATGTCAAAATAAATTTCAATAAATTATAAAATTGAATGGATGTTAACAGTTATTTTAGTTAATGTAAAGAAATATCAGCTAGAGTTGGCAAAGAAATTGAACATGCAGAGAATTTGAAAGTGTAAAACCTTAACCACATTAATGTAAAAACTTCAAAGACCTGTGCTCTGAAGTGTAACTCATTGCCCACTTACATAAAACCTCTATCCAGTCATTCGAATTTTAAGTTGTAAGAAAGCTTTGTAAGGATGATTTATAACTGTCTACCTTTTGAAAAAGGGTACCCAAGGGTAGATCAATGTACTCTAATTGAACCACTTATAACTGCACTAAGTGCCATGATTATCCTTGTTATTTGATTCTATTCTTCCTCAGATCTCAGGATTCAAGTCATCTTTGATTGGTCTGTCTTGTCTTGGCCTGAGGCACAGCTATGCAAGTCAATGGAGTCTGAATATTTTTCTCTACTTGTCTTGGCCATTTTATGATAATTGATCCCATTATCCCTCTGTTTCATTTGCTCTCTGAAAACCTCCCCATGATACACAGTTCTGAGCTGCAGGGATATAGTCAGCATACTGGCTCCCCTTGTTACTGACCTGGGAGTTTTTCTCAATACAATGCCAAATTTTAAAAATCCCATATTTGAAAAAGGCAAAATAAGTTGTAAAATAGCTTGTAGCTTGGCTTACAGCTATAGACTAATTATATTTCAAAATGCAGGGAAAGGAAACATAATTAAGAGTACACTGCAAATCTGCATTGGGCTAAAATTTTTTAAAAAGCCATTGCATTAGTCAGAGCTCTCCAAAGAAACAGAATATGTACAGAATTGGATGCATCTATATCAAACTGCCACAGTTATGTTGATGTCTTATAGGAGATGTATAGATATATCTATACCCAGGAAGGTATTTATTGTCAAGCAGTGGCTCATGCAATTATGGAGACTGAGAAGCTTCACAGTATGAAACCTAGAGACCCAGGAAAACTGAGGATGCAGATTGAAGGCCTGAGAAATGGAGATCTAATGATACAGATTCCAGTCGAGGTCTGAAATCCTGAGAACTAGGAGTGTTGTGGGCAGGAGAAGATCAATGTTCAGCTCAAGGAGTCAGGCAGAATGAATTTGACCTCCCTCCGCTTTTTGTTCTGTTTAGGTCTTTAATGAATTTGATGGTGCCTACCTGCATTGGGGAAAGCCACCTGCTTTATTCGGTGTATCAATTTAAATGCTATGTTTTTCATAAACACACTCAGCAATAATGTTTAACCAGTTATCTGAGTGTCCTATGGCTCAGTCAAGTTGGCACATAACATTAACTGTTACTGCTATGCACACCTTTATTCACATGCACACAAAAACTCACACACTCTTTTTAGTCTCTTGTATGCTGGAAAATACAAAATAGGTAAATATTAGGTTTTAATGTCAATTTTTCAAAGATAAGCTGATTTCAATAGTTTTTATTTCTATCTTTCTCTCCTTTCTCCAGGAAGCCAGTCCTCATCTCATTTAAAAATGTATACTCACCATTGTCAAAGACCTCTCAAATGATGTGTAATAGTAATCTCAAATGATGTGTAATAGTAATCAGAGAAGGGAAAGAGTTATCAATCTTTGGAAGATTTATTAAAAGAAGGGCAAGTCTATTTAGATTCTGGCTAAAATAAATGAATTAGCAAATGCGTGTGTGTGTGTGTGTGTGTGTTTGTGTATGTGTGTGTGTTTTACCTGAATATCATTACCTCCTGAATATCCTTACTTATTACTTAACGTAGCTAAAATAAAATATTTCATAATTTCTAGAGTTTAAGCAATGTTCAATAAAAGCTGACATTTGTTCACAAAACCATGTGTAGTAAAGCTTAAAGTATTTCTTAGGAAAGTCAAGGTTGCTATTTAACTCTATAAAAGTATGACATTAGGTTTGTTTTTATTATATGTTGATAATGCACTGAGTTCAGAAATGCTAGGTGAATAGCATTTTGTTATAAAGTTAAAGAAATATATGTTTTTACATATGCCGCCAACTAGTGCTTAATAATTATTGATATAATTATACTCTGCAATAGTTAGGCAGTCAGGAAAAGTGTGGAAGGGCCTATGATACTGTGAGATGGCAAAAGTAGAAGGAAATAAGAGATGCTGTTAGAATCCAGGACAAAGTATCTGAAGAATAGTGAGAACCACAAGGCCATCATCTGCCTTTAAGGTGGTGAAGAATCAGAACCCTGCTCATGTGTGAGTTTCCTAAGTGGCCCTCTCATCTATGGGTCAATTTCTGACAATCCAGTCAAAATTCATCACTCTTTACTTTGCCCTTCTATTAAACTTTTTAATACCTCAATTCAGTTCCCATTTTATTTGATTCTTTGTATTTACTGTTGCACATGCCTCTAATCAATTAATGAAAGGCAGCACAGCATAGCACGAAAGAACATGGAATATAGATCAATGTGCCTGGGTTTCCATCCTGGTTCTAAATGTTGACAAGTCCTGTGTTTTCAACAAGTCAGTTAATCATCGAACCCCTCAATCCCATTCTCTGTAAAATGGGGATATTAAGAGTATCGACCATGTGTGAATGTTTTAAGAATTAAACATGTTATTTTACAAGAAGTTATGTAGAATACCGTTTGGCACACCACAGTATGTACTTGCTATTATTATATTAGATAGAGTATTTGAAATTTTCCGCTCTTCCCAACCAGAAAAACGGGGTATGCTATTTGATCATTCAGAGAAAACTGTCATAGGCTTATAAAAAAATCAGTAATAATATTACAGTCTATCTGCATTATTTTAACTCTAGTCTATCACTAATAGAGTATCTGCCAAGAAAAAAGTAGTTTGAGAGGGCATTTTTCAGCTCATCTTCTAAATAAGAGCTATAGAAAAATAAGACTACATAAATCAAAATTGCTTTTTTTGGCATTCAATTTGCTTCTCATCTGGGGCTGCAGAAACTAGAGTATATCTTCAGATGCTCACATAAAACACGAAACAAAACAATTCATTTCAATCATGTCAGCAACAGAGCCCCCAAACTGGTCGAATTACTTATTCTAAATGCAAAATATTTATTGAAGTATAATTTATTAAGTGTCTCGTGTGTGTCAAGAACTTTGCCAGGAAGTGAATTTAATTTTCATTAAAATTAAAAATTAAGAAATAATTGTTTTCTTCTTTCAAATTTGATAGAAGAAAACCACATTGGGATGGCTGACATAATCACAGAAACAAAAGATGATAGAAGGCTGAAAAATAAATTAAAAAAAACAATTAGAATGACAGAGTTCTAAACTACCAAGCACAGGCTAGAGAACTTGAGAGAAAGAAATGCTGGATAAAATTCTTTAAAAAGGAAGTGTGATTGGTTTCACTAAGCTAATTATTTGAGGTTGGACATTGAAAAATTGCATAGATTTCAGTAGGTGATCAAACAGATGGGATTCCAGGATGCAGAGACAGTATCAACAAAGGTTCAGAATAGAAGTGCTCTGAAAGGAGCTTAAGAGAGGAGGTGTCACTAGAGTCATTGTGAAATTTTGAAAAATGCAGCTGAGATGGAATGCGGCATGCTCTGAAAGCCTTGCTAAGACTTTCTTCCATCAGTAATGGGGAACTATAGAAAACTTTTAAGAGCATGAGTTCAAAAATTTAGAGAGGATTCTGGAAATACAATTCTGGTCATATGGTGGGGATGGATTAGAAAAGCACATACATTCGATTGAGTAAATGCAGTTAGAAGTCCACTGTTAACATTATCCCAGAGAAGTATGAGAGCCTAGAGAAGACAGTAATAGTAGGAATAGGCTGAAATTTGGCCAGTTTGGGGGCTCTATTACTGACATTATTTAGATGGATTGCTTTGTTTCATGTGTTATGGGAGTGTCTGAAGATACATACTAGCTTCTGTAGCCCTAGATGAGAAACAAATTGAATACCAGAAAAATAAGATTGATTTATGTGGTCTTATTTATTCTCGCTTATTTAGAAGATGGGCTGAAAAATATTCTAATAGCAGTAGGAATAGACTGAAAGATTTGAGAGAGACTGATTTGAAATATAAAAGGGAAGTTCTGAGTGAGGAAGTGAGATAATCAAAGTTGTCTTTAAAGTTTTTTGTTTTCACCACAAGAAAGAAAATGATAACATTCATTAAGATGGGGAAGGCTGGAGGATGGAGATTTTAACAGGATGAGGATAATAATTTTACTTTTAGGAAGTTAGATTTTGGTTTGCAAGGGAAGATAATGAGACAATAATCAAAAGACAGTTAGTTTTGTGAGTTTAGGGCTCAGTAAAGAGGGTGGAACAGGAGAAAGGGAGCCAGTGTTGTTTGAAGCCATGGAAGTAAACAGGATTACCAAGAGCTGGAGGAGCGAGGAGGAGAAGACATATCTTTACTGTTGATTGTATTCAACACATGATACTAGACTCGTTAACTATATTATTTAATGAAGGTCAAGGACACAGATGCAAACACAAAATAAAGCAGCATTCATTGCATGAATATAAAATAGCAATGTCAAATGTTGCACAGATATTGGGTAGAGTGAAGACTGACACATTGGAATTGCCAGTTAGGATGTTTGTTCTGAATTTATTTGATTGATTCCACTTTCTAGAAACAATTAGTAGCTGTAAGAACATCAACTGATTATTTTATATTTTTACATCCTTCTTGTTGTCCCCGTCAGTATGATCTCAGGAAGTTGACTGAAGAGCTACAAAGTCCATCCAATATTGGACATGTACCATTTAACTCATGTCTGCATCTGTCTGACACTGATTATCGCTCCTGTGCAAAGTCAGGTGATTGGAATTCCAACTGTTCCTTTTAATTGCTGTTGTTGCAGAGTCTGTTACAAGTGATATTGGAGCAGAAGTAAATTCAAGCAGGGGGTAAGAGAAAAGGGAGTTGGATCTTACTTAATATTTAGTCTAATATTTTTTTCCTTTAAATTCATAGGAAGTGGCAATAGTCCTGTGCCTTTAAAAATGATTTTCCTCTTGTTCCTTTCTGAAATTTTATATCCCTCGTAAAGCTTATGCCATATTAGAAAAGACACTTGGTGACTAGTGCCTCTCTGTGGATGGCTGCTAGTTATTATCTTTTTGTCTACGTAACTGGTAAAAGTTAAAGTGCTGTTGCTTAAACTGCGGTATTCTTTTTTAAAAGGGGATATGAAGTGGATGATTGACAATATACACAGTCTCCTTGTCTTCATCAAGAAATGAAGGTTTAGGACGAGAAACAGTACAAATTTTTGCCTCTCTAAGGAATCAACCAAAAGATTGAAGAACAGAAAGTAAAAGACAAAAAAGCAAGCAAATAAAAACCCTAAAGGTGATGATGTATTGTTAAATTTAATCACTAAAAAACAAACAAAAACATCTGAGTTTTAACGTTTAACAATTTCTGTGGTGCTACAAATATTCCCACCAAGGCCAATTTCAAGCTATCAAGATTTTAACAAACTGTTGGCAAAATATCTAAGCATTTAACAATTGTGTCTAGCAAGCCGTGCAAGCTAGCTTCAGCATGCTGTGTGTGTGTGTGTGTGTGTGTGTGTGTGACAGAGATTAGGTCAGAGAACTTGGTGTATTTTTGGTAGAATATTTACCATTTTTAAGAATCATTATTGTCATTTTTATGTTTCTTTCCTGCATTTATGAATACACTGAAAATAACTATCAGTATCTCAACAATCTTCATTTTATTCCTTGTTTTTAACCTCTTAGAGATAATGGTGGTTCTTCTCTGCTCCCAAGTCAAAAGAAAAGGATGGACTTTGAAGGCTAAAGTTTGTTTCTTTCCTTCCCAAAACACATGTAAATGGATCCTCTGAATTCTTTTTATTTCCCAATAAAGCTACAGTATGCCTTTATTTATACACTGTTGCAGGCCCTATCAGGGCATTTGTCATTTGGGGTCAAATATTTTAGTGTACTTTAAGCTAAAAGAAATGTGTGTGGTCCCAGACCCCAGAATTAACCTTGCAATTCAGAAGTAAAGATACAACTAAAAAGTTAAGAAAAAAAAAATCAAAGAATTGAACCTTTGAATTTTTTTTAAGTAACAGCCTAAGAATGAATTAATAAGTACTATAATTTTTTAATTGTAGTGAAAAAAATCCGCTGTCAAATGTAACTACGTACGAGGACAATGATTACATAAAAACATTTTAAAGCGTGTCTTAAACTACAATTACAAGGAGATGTTATTATTTTCAAAATTTGATTATTTTATCAAGCAACATTTCACAAAATGTGGTGCAAAGGGATATTAGATTAATCTTTTTTATTAATATTCATATCACAGACTTTATTATTAATATAGTGTGTTATTTTATTACTGCTAATGGTTCACTGGCTTTCTTAATAGTGTGTAAAAATGATTTTATATAATCATCAGTTGCTACACATTTGGGATTTCAGAAGTGCTTCGCTTATTTGAAATTTTGCTGAGCTAGAAAAATATGCATATAATTAAAGCTTTTGTGGTTTTCCTCATTCAAACTTCCACTTAGCTTAATTAAGACACTGCCAGTGTTAAACCGGTACTCTGTAATATTCTTTTACAACTCTCCTAGCTTTAGTTTCTACTGATGTATGTATAACACATAATTACTTAAATAGAGATAATACCACATCTGGAGGGTAAAGTTTCTTGGTAATATAAACTCTGTCATGTTTTAACAACTTGTGATTTACAAACTAATTATTTTGGCTCTTTTTTCTTTAGTGAATGAATGTGGTGACCACACATGCGGTGAAATGCTTAAAAGCAAATGTATAAATGATGTCCGTAAGAGTGCTTCTTGTTAGCCATGTTGTGATCAGTGTTATTTCAGTGAATGAATGTGGTGACCACACTGTAGTTAGTGCATTTATAAAAGATGTTTCAAAGAGTGTTATACTAAATGGTAAAAAATTGAAGCTTTTCCTCTGTGATAAGGAACATGGCAAGGATACCCTCTTCTTACCACTTCTATTTCACATAATATTGCCATTTCTAGCCTGAGCAATTAGCTAAGACAAAGAAATAAAAACCATCCAGATTAGAAAGGAAGAAATAAAATTGTTCCTGTTTACAAATTACATAATCTTATATATGAAAAACCGTAAAGACTCCCCATTACAAACTTTTAGAAAAACTAGATAAATTCAAGAAAATTTCAGGATACAAAATCAACATATAAAAATACGCTGCGGCCGGGCGCAGTGGCTCATGACTGTAATCTCAACACTTTGGGAGGCTGAGGCGGGCAGATCACGAGGTCAGGAGATTGAGACCATCCTGGTTAACATGGTGAAACCCCGTCTCTACTAAAAAATACAAAAAATTAGCCGGGCGTGGTGGCAGATGCCTGTAGTCCCAGCAACTCGGGAGGCTGAGGCAGGAGAATGGGGTGAATCTGGGAGGCGGAGCTTGCAGTAAGTAGAGATCATGCCACTGCACTCCAGCCTGGGCAATAGAGCAAGACTCTGTCTCAAAAAAAAAAAAAAAAAAAAAAAAAATCAGTTGCATTTCTGTGTACCACTAATGGAGTAACAGAAAAAGAAATCAAGAAAATAATCTCTTTTACAATTGCATCAAAAATATGAATAAATTTAACTGAGGAAAGACTTGTAAATTGAAAACTCTAAAACATTTTTGAAAAAAATTGAAGAAGACATAAATAAATTGAAAGATACTTTGTGTTCATGTATAAGATCTTTTGATAGACACTGCCACTGTTGAGTGTCTGATGATGTCTTGGGGAGATGAAAAAGAAGTTAACACACAGGACATTTTTTCCTATATCTCATTTTAAAGCTTTCAGAACTAGGTAGACAGATTGGATAGTGGACACTTTGAATTACAATCAGAAATTGTACCTTCCCTCATCTTCACACAACCAGGATTCTGTGGAGCATTTGATGAGCCACAGATAAAGAAATCTCTGCTAAATTCTAACCAAAATACAGGCAAAGTCTATCTGCCACTCCCTAATATCGACTCAGGATAATGGCAAAAATAGCTCTCAGCACATTGCCTTGTCACATTATGATGGAAACACATTAATAATACAAATTTTGATGGCTTATTTTCTTAAAAGAGTAAGTATTTAAAAAGCTAATCTTGATTAGTTTAAATATATATCTTTATTGCTAGCTCGTCTTGTGTGTGTGTCTGTCTGTTTGGGTATGTGTATACACAACTTTCACTTTTCTGAAATCATTTACCTTGTCTAAATAATCAGAATAATCTTAACCTCTGTTTGGTTTGGCAAATAGGAAGGAATATGATATGCTCTGAAAGTCTCATTATGCAACACTTCTGAATGTCTTGAACATCATGTCAAAAAGCTAAGGAATTAACATCCTTGTCTTTCATAAATAGTCTTAGATTTGGTAAAATATGACAAATGATAGATTTGTTGTTAAGGACTGTGTACCACTGGCACAACCCATCACTTTTTAAATAGTGAGATATTACTTGAATTGCTTGGAAATGTACTAAAAACATTACTGAGCAACTAAGAATAGCCATGATGCTTTTGTTAAATATTAAATAAAGATAAGGCAAGTAAAGTTGAAATTACCTAGCAGGAAAACAGGATACCTTTAAGCAGCCAGAGTTTCTCACCAATATTTGCTTTGAATAATTTATTTTCCTGCTATCATCCATAATATAAAATTGTATTCAAATTCTACAAAATGTTTTGCCTTTAATAAAAGCAGCTCAAAAATCACAGAACTTTATAAGAGGTAAGAACTTGAAGCTGGTTTAATGACTCACTTCACAAGATTATATAGTCTCACCTGGTAATTCTTCTAACACCTCTTATAACGTAAAATATCTTTTGCAGCACAGCACACTTATAATGTTGTTCAATATAGAGTTATTTTTATCCAAGAATAGGATGACCTCAAGTCAATTTGTTTGTATTCCGGGTACACATTGTGTATATCATACAATGTCTTCTTACTTGGCATGAGTTTCGAAGACAAAATATCTTGATGAGCATCTGTATTTTTATTATTAAACAGTTACTTCTTTCTCTTCCTTTTTTTTTTTTTTTCTGGGGACATCTCACTTCTATCTCTGGCATCTTGTTGATTCTCTCTTCTCTCTCTCTCTCTGACACACACACACACACACACACACACACACGCACTTACTTCTTGGTTCTTTGGAAAAACTGTATCTTGCTCCTGTGTCTATACACTGTGATTGTCCATGTCTCCTGA
Source organism: Colobus angolensis palliatus (assembly GCF_000951035.1). Lineage (NCBI taxonomy): Eukaryota > Metazoa > Chordata > Mammalia > Primates > Cercopithecidae > Colobus > Colobus angolensis. Next base: position 8,200,085 of record NW_012118599.1, read on the forward strand.
ATTGTTGTTCCTTATACTTTGCAATTGTCCCTGATTCTGGTCACCTTTGATCTTTTAGTCGTCCTAACATGGACATTTCATTTCTGAAAGCACTTTATGCATCATTCAGTGACTAGAATATAGAAGTTCTTCAGTAAATGTTGTTATCACTACTGTTACTATTATTACTATTTTCATACTCAGGTATTTCTTTGGTTTTACTCTTGCCTTAATGCTCTCACTATCACTAATTCCTCATTTTGTAGATTTTGCCAAGATACTTCAAAGGACTTCTAAAATCTCCCATGTCTTTCCAACACACACATGTATTCCCACACGCATAATCGGAAACACATATTTATGTGTATGTAACTGTTTCATTATGTTCTATGTCCTTAATATGCTCACATCAGGTTAGCAGGTTTCTGATCAGAATAGATTATCATTTTTAAATTAGCCAATCACATAATTCCACATACAACAATGATATCAAAGTAAAAGTTGTGAAAATTTTATTTTATCATTAGAAGCTTTCTTCATTCAGCTACCACTCTTCATCTGTCACCAAATTTAAACCACAGTTACTTAAGGTCTCATGTAGAATAATTCATAGATCATGTTATCTATCTACTTACCTACCTATCTATCTAATATAAAAATGACACCGTGCCAGGTAGATCATGTGAGTCACTCGACTTGTAAAATTTAAATTTAATGATTTCCATTTAAGACTTTACATCCTGATAGTAGGCACCTTCGATTAATGTTTGTAGATTTCCAATTGTGTCCTGAGCATGTGGCTAGGGTTTTTAATCACCTGAAGTGCTTTTAGTGTATGGAGAATAACATTCCCTACAATTTGTAATTTGTGTAATGTATTAATTTTTTCAACATTTAGTATTATTATTTGCTATGGTCTAAATTTCTTGTCCTTGGAAAATGTATATGGGGCTTTCTTCCCAATAGTATTAAGATATAGGACCTTGAGGAGGAGATTAGGTTGTGAGGGCAGATTCCTCAAGAATGGGATTTCTGCTCTAGAAAGTGAGTTTGCCCCTTTCACCACATGAGAACAAAGAAGGCATCGTCTGTGAGGAACAGGCCCTTACCAGACATCAAATCTGCTGGTGCCTTAATCTTGGACTCCCCAGCCTACGCAACTATGAACAATAAATATCTATTGTTTATAAATTACCCAGTCTAAGAAATTTTGTAATAGCAGCCTGAACTTACAAGAGCATAACTCATAAATAAATCTTACACAGTGTACATTTTATAAATCAAGCACTATTCGATATTTAAACATTTTTTGCAAATGTAGTCAAATCATGATTACACAATATAATTATATATGAAATCTTTTTAAAAAATTCCAAAGCCCTACTCTCGAGCTCATAAATTCTTATTTAATTTTTGTGTATTAGTATTTCCACAACTTTCCCAAATGATTCCAACATGCAGTTAAAACTGAGAATGGTTGCTCTAAATATTTTAATAAATTTTGGGTTTTTCTTAGCTTTCTTAAAATTTCACAATTAGAATGCCAGTGATTCTAAAACATATTATGATTCTTTTATTTAACACAGTGCCAAATAATTACATTATTACCAATACTTTTTAATTAATTTTATTATTTTATACTTATTTTATGTATTAGATTCACAGAACATTTATTTTTTTTAATTTTTTTATTTTTTGAGACGGAGTCTGGCTCTGTCGCCTAGGCTGGAGTGCAGTGGTGGGATCTCAGCTCACTGCAAGTTCCGCCTCCCGGGTTTACGTCATTCTCCTGCCTCAGCCTCCCAAGTAGCTGGGACTACAGGTGCCCGCCACCTCGCCTGGCTTGGTTTTTTTTTTTTTTTAGTAGAGACGGGGTTTCACTGTGTTAGCCAGGATGGTTTTGATCTCCTGACCTCGTGATCCGCCCGTCTTGGCCTCCCAAAGTGCTGGGATTACATCACAGAACATTCATTTACATAACTACCTGGGTTAGAGAAATATTTACAGCTCTAAAAGGAAAATATATTTTCTCAACCCAGTCAACATTATACTCTCTGGATTAATGATAGATTGACTATTGATTGGGACAGTCGATTTATTGGAAGCTAACTTCAAGATGATTAACATCCACATAAATCTTTATTGTTCTGGGCTTCTGAACATAAAGTTACATCGGTGGATTGTTCTAACCTAACTCCCCATCTTTCACTCCCATGTCCATCTGTCTCTTCCCAGTGTGTGGCTTGTGCATTTACATTAGTTATGTTTTAGCTGCATCTCATTCCAAATAGTAGGTCACCCAGATGTTTACACTTCAGAAGTTAAATAGTTGAGGCCACACAACCAGCTGTTGTCATGGAACACTTACTAAGCCACACCATTAGACTCATTTTCTATATGGATGATTTCCTATACTGGTTCTGATTAGTACCACTTATTTTGGCCACGGCTTTTCTGTTTTCCAATTTTTAATCTTTTTTTTTTTTGAATTCTTTAATCGTTATCCATATATATACAATTACAGACTTTGAGACAAATGTGCATCTATCCATGATAAAGCTACTAAAACAGAACATGTATATATGTAAATATTCCATTACTTATTAAAAATTATAATTATTTGACAAAGACTAATTACAATGATATGGTTAAGCCTTATGTCCCCACCCAAATCTCATCCTGAATTGTAATCCCCATAATCTCCACAGATCCAGAAGACCAGGGGAAGGTAATTGAATCTTGGGGGCAGTTCCCCCATTCTGCTCTCCTGATAGTGTGAGTTCTCATGAGATCTGATGGTTTTATAAGCATCTGACATTTCCCCTGCTTCAACTCACTCTGTCCTGTCACCCTGTGAAGAAGGTACCTGCTTCTCCTTTGCCTTCCACCATGATTGTGAGTTTCCTGAGGCCTCCCCAGGCATGCAGAACTGTGAGTCAATTAAACTCCTTTATTTTATAAATTACTGAGTCTTGGGTATCATTCATAGCAGTGTGAGAATGGACTAATACACACAAACTACTACTTCAATCTTCCTTTTTTATCAATAACATTTGGAATAATTGATAATAACTAGTGCTGCTTTTCTCTGTCACTATGTTTTAGAATTCTTACAGACTTTACTGGCAATGGAGACATTTATTGTACATTTGGACATCAGGTAAAAAAATGTTCATAAATAGTCGGGCGTGGTGGCTCACGCCTGTAATCCCAGCACTTTGGGAGGCTGAGACGCGGGATCACCTGAGGTCAGAAGTTCAAGACCAGCCTGGTCAACATGGTGAAACCCCTGTCTCTACTAAATATACAAAAATTAGTCGGGCATGGTGGCAGGCGCCTGTAATCCCAGCTACTCAGGAGGTTGAGGCTGGAGGATTGCTTGAACCCGGGAGGCAGAGGTTGCAGTGAGCCGAGATCGTGCCACTGTGCTCCAGCCTGGCAACAAGAGTGAAACTTCGTTACAAAAAAAAAATGTTCATAAATAAAAGAAATAATGGTCAATAGGAAACATGTTATTAAAAAAACATCAGAGCAGGAGTAAAATAAGGAAACAGTCTGCAAAAATTATTGAAAACAAAACAAATATTTCATGTTACAGTATTTCCATATATGGAAAAAATCAGTTCTCAAGAACCTGGCAGGTTACTGTATGGCCAGAATGCGTTCCCATTCACAGGACGCTAGCATCATTTTCAAGTCGACTCATTTCTCAATCATAGTTATATTGATAAGTTTAACTTGGTTGAAAACAATAACATAAAATGATTAAGACAACAGGAGGCTCTATTATGAGGAGGTGAGGTAATAAAAGCAATGTACAAATGTCTTCTAACAGATCTTGGGCAGAGTCAATTACGTCTTATGAAATCATTAAGTCTTATGAAATCATTAAGAATATAATGAAAGCAGATTTAAGAAATTTGAATCAAGCTAAAAGCAGTAAAAAGCAACAAGTAAATTAAATTAATTTCAAGTCATTGGCCCATGGCAACTTCTCACCTACTGCTTTGCTCTAGGTTCATAAAAGAAAAGAAAAGATTTCTAAAACTTGCAACATTAAAATAATTGGCAGTTTTACTGCAGTTTAAGGGCAAAGTTCTCAATATGATTTACAAATTAATTAAATGCTTGGCAACACTAACAGAATATTATAGGGGAAGTCAGAAAAGATTGTTATATAAGCCAATTTATTTCTTTTAGAGAGGCTATTGAAAACATATTTAAAATGTGCTTTCTAACATTTAAAAAATAGAAATAAATTAAAGTCAGAAAAAAACTTACCAGTCTCTGAATTTACTGCATCTTTATAATGTATGCTATGAATCTCTAAGGCAGTTTTGTCCAATGGAACTTTTGAGATGACAAAATATTTCATATCCGCACTTGACCAATGCAGTCACCACTAGTCATGTGTAGCTGTTCAACAATGAAATGCAACTAAAGTGACTGGCAAACTGAAAATTCAATTTTATTTAATATCAATTAATTTTAAATAGCCATATGTGACTAAGGTTACTGTATTAGACAACTCTGAAGCCTAAGTTGGATTTTATGAATATTTGAACTTTTCAAAACAAACTGAGTCTATGCTTGCTATAATGAATTAATGGAGTTAAAGAACAACAAAACATATCCGTGAATGTGAGAAATTCAATGTGGAAGTATATGAAGCTAATTTTATAGCATCGGAGTACTTTAAAATGCAGGACAGCCATGTTTGCATTAGGTGGCAAGGTGACCTTCAATGGGGCCCTAGGCAAATCGTTAAACAAATGGAATACTGTATGTGTGCTGATACCGTTTCGATTTGTGTCTCCACCCAAATCTCCTGTTAAACTGTAATCCCCAGTGTTGGAGGAGGGGCCTGGTGGGAGGTGATTGGATCATAGGGGCAGATTTCCCCCTTGCTGTTCTCATGATAGTGAGTGAGTTCTCATGAGATCCAGTTGTTTAAAAGTGCATGGCATCTCTCCCTTCGCTCTCTTCCTCCTGCCCCTGCCATGTAAGATGTGCCTGCTTTCCCTTTGCCTTTTGCCATGATCATAAGTTCCCTGAGGCCTCCCCAGCCTTATTTCCTGTACACCCTGTGGAACCATGAGCCAATTAAACAAGACTGAGCTGTGCTGTAAGGATAAAATAGATGACAGAGTTCAAAGACCTCATGTGAAATAAAGAATGTGTGTCAAAGCCTTTTACATATTGAAGTGCGATTTAGCTATTGGATTAAATAAATCTATTATTATATTCAGTTTCACCTGTTTATTTTTACTACTAGAACATTTAAGACCGCTTATAATGCTCACATGGGTAGCTCACATATTTCTTTCTTATTATCAATAATTTTTTGTTATTTTTCACTTTTATTTTAAGTTCAGGGGTACAAACGCAAGTTTGTTATATCGGTAAACTTGTGTCATGGGGGTTTGTTGTATAGATTATTTCACCACCCAGGTATTAAGCTTAGTACTCATTAGTTATTTTTCCTGACCTCCTCCCTGCTCCTACCCTCCACCCTTCAATAGGCCCCAGTGTATGCTGTTCCCCTCTGTGTGTCCATGTGTTTTCATCCCTTACCTCCCACTTGTGAGAACATGCAGTATTTGGTTTTTTGTTCCTGTGTTAGTTTGCTAAGGAAAGTCTATCAGACAGCACTGGCCCAGAGGCTCTGTGTAAAACAGTGCTTATCTGCCTCTGCTGGAAGTTTGCTTAGGGTCTGTTCTGTGCAGCATCTCTGAAGATAGAATTGCTACTTTCATTCCCTTCCCTGCCCAGAGCAAAAATACTGCCTCATCAGTTTTAAGCAGAGTTGATTTTCTTTCTATGTGTACACTACACACTTTTTTCCCCAACATTTTTTCTCATGTATTATTTTATTTTGTTTTTAGAATAATCTTAAGATATAGGCACAGAGTGTTTCAAGAATCCTGAAGAACCCTGAGGATAAATTCCCTGGATAGTTAGGCAAAATGTTATTTAATAAATGACATTTCAACTGCATCATGGAAAATAAGTAGGAATCTGAGAGGCTAAAGAAAGGAAGGATATTCACATAGAGGAAGACTTCATTATTGTGAATTTGAAATATATCTTTCATAGCAGGTGGAAAAAGAACACCTAATATTTTTCAGCTTATGAAGAAAATGATCAAAAGTGTATCTTGATAGGTTGGAATTGGATTTGACTGACGATGGGGACCTGAGACCAGATTAGAAAGTCTGATGAGAAATATGGGAAAGGAAATATTTGAACAAGGCCTTCCTCGGTATTCCCTGGCCTGCTCCAGTTGTTAACCCTTGGCTCCCCTCTCATGATGTCCTGCCATGTTTGAAGTGTCTGGTCCCTTTCATAAAAACTCAACACAGGCATGCCTTGTAGGTACTGTAGGTTCAGTTCCAGACCATGGCAATACAACAAACATTATAACAAGGCAAGTCACACACTTTTTTTGGTTTCCGAGTGCATACAAAAGTTATGTTTACACCGTACTCTAGTCTATTAAATGTGCAATAGCATTATGTCTAAACAACACACATCTTAACTGAAAAATACCTTATAGCTAAAAAGTGTTGGCATAGAGATACAAAGTGAGCACATGTTATTGAAAAAAATGGTACTAATGGACTTGCTCAATGTGTGATGGCACATACCTTCAATTAAAAAAAGAAAAAAAGTATCTCCAAAGTGAGTAAAATGAAGCACAATAAAAATACCTGTTACTGAGTTACCTCAGATTGTCTGTATTGTGTCTACATAGAACATATTTCCTTTTCATACCCCTGCCCAAGTTCTTGCCCTCTCATTTTGTTGCAAATAAACCATTGCTTTAATAGTATTTCACGTTGATAAGAACTATTTTGAATCGGTTTTGGTGAGGAAGTTTAAGGAAGTATGTGAATGTGAAGCAAGAATGTGAATACTGTGACATTCAGTTTTTATTGTGAATTTCTAGTACAACTGCATAACCAATTTTTTTGTTCCATTGATAAGGCAATTACATATAGGGTTATGAATTATGCCTCTACCACTTGGTATATGTGTGATCTGATTGGCAAGTTATGTAATATTTCTATATCTGTTTCCTTATCTAAAAAATAAGAGTAATAGCAACTTATCTGATATGATTTTGTAAGGATCATATATCCATATGGTACTTGAAATATGCCTGGCATATAAAGTGTTCAATATATGTTAGCTAATTTTTTTCTTCATCAATATTATTACACTGGAAATAGAAGTTCTTCCCACAGAAGTAAAAATAGAGAATAGATACTTAAAAAACAGAAAGGTATATATGTTTAGTCAATCATCTCATACATTATGCAACAAAACTTCCAATGCATGAAAGCATGACCATAAAATGTAGGGTTGTTCTCTGTGTTATAAGGTTCACTAGCTGTTCTCTGTGTTATAAGGTTCACTAGCATAGAGCTATGCTCCAAAATGTGTTAGTATTTTTAACTTAGTTTGAGACCACAGGCTTCATTCTCAATTCTAATAATTCTTCTCACAACTGTTTATTATACATCACACAAAGCACTGCTCGGTGACAGTGTATACTTCTTTGGTAAAAACACTCCACACTTTCAAATTTTTGTCATAATGTTTTCATTACTAAACATACTAGCACCTACATGTGCAGAGCCTAAATGAAGATTAAATTATATATTACTTGTAAAGTGATTAAGGCCAGGTATATAGCAGAAACTTGGTAAGTGTCGCTGCTATTTCTAGGGCTGTCTTCATAGAATCAATCACATCACTGGTCTTCAGTGCATATGGATGTGGTAAATGAATGACTCCATCCTTGTCCATCTCCTACGGGACTCTTTCACTGTGTCATAATTCATAAAACACACCAGGTCTGGCTTTTCTTTGTATCCCCGACTTTATGTCTCCAGCTTACTTACTGTATTATATCTATTATGTGGATCCACAGGCAGAGTATGTCCCCCTAGTTCCTTAGCTGAAGACAGTAGGGCCAGGAAGTATACACACAATTGCAACCTTACATTTTTCTGACCTTGCTGCACCATTTATGGTTTCATGTCATTAACAACCTGAATGATCTTTCCTGGGCAATGAATATAATTACAATGTTGACACAGAAAGGAACTGGATGGAAAAAAAATGAAAAACAAGTCTTCAATCTTCTATGGAGTGTATAACACTCAAGCTAGCATAACATTAGTGCTTTATGCTATGTTTAAATCTGTGGGTTACAACAGTTGTGGGGGATCTGATGGCTTTATAAAGTTCTGATCTTGGAAATCAGCCCTTCAGTTGTCTCAACCTTTTGCAGTCTGTACCTTTTTCCTAATACCTCAGAATTCCTTGTTCCTAAATAAACTTTTGAGTAAGACTTTTTAATACCTGCCCATCACTTTTCGTTTTCACTTTCTCAGCATGTTTAGGTACAAGCCCTTATATTTATATATCTGAATCATAGTCATAACCTGCCATCTTCTTACCCTCATTCTCCAAAAAGATCCATCATGAATCAAAACAGAAAACCTATGGGGGTGAAAGTCAAAATCAGCTCTGTTTCCATTGATTTTTAACATCTTTGAGTTAATTCTAACCTACATACCTCAAGTTTTTGCCTTACTGTTTGGTAAAATTACCATTCTGCTTCAGAAAATCTGGTTTACCCATTATTTCTAAATATACTGCTACTGCCTAGAATGTGCCACTCTTATTATTACCCATTTAAATTCCACTCATTCTACAATGTCTCTCAGCCCATAGCATCTTCACTAAATGGCATAGCCCATTGAGGTTTCTCTTATCTCTAAACTTATTTACTACTTATAACTGCTTTATATTTCAGAGGAATTATTGTTTCTCTGAGGATGAGGACTGTGTGTGACACTGTTTACAGTTTCTAACATATAGTAGATATAAGTGCAGGATATTTTGGCAGATGTTATTAGTATTAATGTTAGAAACAGAATAATCAACCAAGGAAATGAGTAAAGCACATTTAGTCACATGTATAATTAAAAAGGGCTTTGTATCATATTTGTATTCAGAGGACTTCTTTCTGCATAGAATCACAACAGTGCAGTTAGAATTGTATTCCTTGTTCAAGCTTAATCATTGAAAACTTTCATTCTCACATCTGTAAATGTTGGGTAGTTGTGTAGCTGTGTGAATTAAGTTAAAGAATATGCACTAAGCAAGTCATGGAATAAAATAATGCTAAATAGAGTTATTTATTATTCCAAAGATAATGAAGATAATTATGATGTTGATACGGAAAGGCATAAGAAGGAAAAACATTTAATCTTCCATGGAGCCTATAGTGTTTAGGCAAGCATAACATCAGTAATACATGTTGTTTAAATCCTTGATTTACAATGCTTACCAAGAAACTGGTGACTGCTCAAATCTCCATGATCCACCTTACAAGTCATCCCCACTGAAACATTGTTCCTATGTTACCAGCTGAGAAGTATCATGTGAAAGTGTTTTCTTCTTAGTCTTGAAAGTGGTACCTCTGACATTTATATCAGGGCTCTACTGAGTTTCAATGTGTGCAACAGAAATAACTCTCCAAATCCTCTAAGTTCCCAAGCAGTCTGCCAGTATCAGAAAGTATGAAAATAAATCATGTACCCTATACTTCCCTATTTAAAAAGTTGATTTTTAAACTTCTAATTTTTATTGAGTTGCCGTTCCTCCCCACTTTTCTATGCATGAAGTCAAGAGACCGGTCTCTTCATGGGCTGCCAGAGTAGATGAAGATCATTGAGAAACTTCTATAATCTTCTTAAACAGATTGTTTATTTATTAAGCAAACACATAGTAAGCACTTAATAGAAAAGGTACTCTTTGAAGCACTGAAGAAAAATTATAAAACAGATACACACACACACACACACACACAATAATAATTAGCCCCCATGAAGCTTATGTTGCACTGGGATGGTTGTGGAGGGAATACATGAAATAGATAAGTAAATATAAACGTATTAGAAATTGATACATACTGTGAGAAAAAACAACTGAAAAGGAGAAGGAATGGGAGAGGGCTTTTGCAACTTTAAAGAGTATGGGAAGGCTTCAAAGAGAAGGAATCATTTGAACAAGGGCTTAGATGATGTGAGTCTCCTTCCTATATATTTAGAAAGGAGTAATCTAGGCAGAGAGGATAAAAAAGGCAAACACCATGAGGTGGGATTGTTGTCTGAAATGTTCAACAATGCCATGGACCTCTACATTTAGGAAAAATTTGGATACAAAGGAATATATAAGTGAGATAGTATTTCATACTGGTTGTCTTTCATGGTATGTGATAGCTACTATATAGTGTTTACTCCAATAATCTCCTCACAATATGTTTATAAAGAAACTAGGACTTTGTTCGGTAGAAGAAAAAATATGCTAAATATGCTAAAATATGCAAGGAAATGTAAGCCACAAAGAAATTGAATTTAATCAGGGGTTCCTAGAGAAACAGAACCAATAGGATGTCTACCTATCTATCTATCTATCTATCTATCTATCTATCTATCTATCTATCATCTAACTAGCTAGCAAGCTAGATATGTTTCTATCTAGTCATCTTTTAAGAGGTTTATAGTAAGAAATTGCTCATGTGATTATGGAAGCTGGCAAGTGCCAAGGTCTGCAGGGTGAGTCTGATACCCAAGTGCCAAGGTCTGCAGGTGAGCTGATACCCAAGAGAGCTAATGGTGTAGTTTCAGTTTGAGTTAGAAGGGTTGAGAATCAGAAGAACCAATGGTTTTTGAAGGCTGGCAGGCATGAAATCAAGGAAGAGTAAATACTTCATGAAATTCAAGTCAAAGGCAGGAAAAATGCAGTTCAAAGGCCATCAGGCAGGAAGAACTATCCCTTACCCAAAGAAGGGTCAGTCATTTTGTTCTATTGAAGACTTCAACTGATTGGGAGGACTATCCACATCACAGAGGGCAACCTGCTTTAGTGTTTCTACCAATGGACATGTTGATCCTATCCAAAAACAACCTCATGGAAACACTCAGAATAACTTTGACCATGTATATATCTGGGTACCCAGTAACCCAGTCAACACATAAGATTACTCATCACTTGGATAAACAAGGTTGGATTCAGGCCTATGCAATTGAAATTCCTGTATTGCTTCCACAGAACCATTGCAACATTGACCATGTGGTAGAATCATTTGGGGGAGCTTAGAAAAATATTCTGTAATTACTTCACCATAGATGCTCATGGGAGAGTTCCACTTTAGTCTGTAATGGACAACTTTACAATAGGTCAACCTTCCACCAAGAAAAACTAGAACACCTGAGTAAGATTTTTTTTTTTTAATGTTTGAAGGCATTGGTTAACTATCAACACAAGTTAGAGGACTTCAAGGCTAAGATCCCTAGAGAAGGAAGAGTCAAAGGTGAACCCAATATTCTGTAAAGTTTTGCATCATGACATTTGCCAATTACCCTGACAGTACATATGTTGGATAGAAAGCAGCAGACAAGAAGCTGAAAAGATGAGCACAGATTTTATGTATTTCCAAAAGGCTAGGGAATAAACTTAGAGTTCAAGACCTGCCAAGCAGAAGAGGACCTAAGAGAATCAGGCATTCCATTGGATCACTGAAGGTGTCTGCTGTATTAAAAGTTAAATGAAAACATTTAAGAACTAGCTATTCAATAAATTGTTTAAAAGTAACTATAATAAACTGGTTACATGTTAACATAAATCATATATTTTTATGAAAACGCTTATATCTTCTCCAAACAACAACAACAACAAAAAATGCAGGCAGAAGACTGGTATTGTTTTATATTTTAAAAATTTCTTCTGTATCTGGCTTAATAGAAGACAGCTGAATTCTTATATTTTCTTCTGTATTCTACTTTCTTTATATGCTCTTCTTACTGAAGCGTTGAAGAAGATGTGGCCTCAGAAAGATACATATTTGGAAGAGCAAAGACTGTTTTAATATACTCTTCAGATAATTGTGGATTTTCCTTTGTATTATTCTCAAACAACTGAAAAGTATAACCAATCTTTATGAATTGGTTAGTTTCTTAAACATACAATTTGAAACCTTATCAATGATTTTCTTGTACACTTTTAAATTAAAATCTCTGGAACTATATTGAACATTGAATAGATTTTGTATCCATACATGATTTTGTAACATCATTCATTGGTCATTTGGAAAATATTTGTTCCATTAGTTATGTATAACTTAAAATGCTGACACATATCATTATGCAATACCAATAGGTCACATTCACTAATATCTTTAAACATCTCTTCAGTAAGGAAAATTTTAAATACTAAGAAATAATCAAGCTCATTGTGAAAGATACACCTTTTCCTACATTCTACTTTTTGGTTGAAAGCTCAAATTTTATCTTTAGCAACAAGACTATCAGTTATTTACTTTGAAGTTAAAGACTTACTGCATTCATTGGCCGGGCATGGTGGTTCACACCTGTAATCCCAGCACTTTGGGAGGCTAAGGCAGGCAGATCACGAGGTCAGGAGATCGAGACCATACTGGCTGACACAGTGAAACTCTGTCTCTACTAAAAATTAGCCAGGCATGGGGGCGGGGGTCTGTAGTCCCAGCTACTCGGGAGGCTGAGGCAGGAAAATGGAGTGAACCCTGAAGGCGGAGCTTGCAGTGAGCCAAGATCGCATCACTGCACTCCAGCGTGGGTGACAGAGCAAGACTCTGACTCAAAAAAAAAAAAAAAAAAAAAACTTACTGCATTCAATTATGGGAGACTATCTTCCAAATATGTAAATGTGAATAATAATATTTTTCTGTCATTTTTTTCTTTCAGGTAAAATAGTATTCCATGAAAAGTGACTAGATCAGCTGATGACTTAAGTGAACAAATGTTTTCCTTGAGCTATCCATCTGACTCTGGAACGCAGCAGAAGCACTATATATATATACTTCCCATTTTGTCATATAGAACTTAAAAAAGATGTATACTCAAAGGTTGAGGGTCAACGAAAATAATTTTTACTAAATGACACACCATTACTTTTTCACTATGAGTACAAATGTCAACACAGTGAACCAGTGAAAAAGGCAAATCATATGTTAGTATTGCTATGAAAATTACTTTGACCTTGCAGGTTCACTAAATACGTCTTAGGATCCATAGAGTTCTGCAACCACATGTTGAAGATTGCTGATCCAATAAAATTATTAAAAGTCAGGAAGACTAGCAAAGATTAAAAAGTGCATGTATCAGTTACCAATATTAAGGATAAGAGAGAGACATCACTAGAGATCCTAAAGTTACTATAGTTAGAAGGATAAAACATATTAAAAAACATTTCAAGAAGGAAAATTAGAACCAATCCTTCATAAACATTGATCTAAAATGCTAAAGAAAATATTAAACCAAATATAGTCCTTTATTTAAAAAGATAATATATTACAGCTAAACTTGATTTATTTCAAAAATGAAAATTTGGTTTAACATTTGAAAAGCAAACCAGATAGTTTACCACGTTAATACATGAAAAATTTATATAATAATATCAACATATTAAAATAGAAAGTCCTGATAGACCGCACAAAGTGGCTCACACTTGTGATCCCAGCAATTTGAGAGGCCAAGGTAGGAGGATCACTTGAGCCCAGGAATTTGAGACCAGCTTGGGTAATATACTGAGACCCTCTCTCTGAAAAAAGAGTCATACTTAATTGACAAAATGTATATGCCCAATGTATACAACATGGTAATTTGATACACAAACATTTATATGTGTGTGTGTATATATATGTATGTATATATAGTGTATTGATTACTACAGGCAAATAATTTAACATGTCCACCACCACCTGTAGTTGAAATTATTCTGCACGTGTAAGGGGGTGAGGACACTTAAAATCTATTCTGTTATCAAATTTTAAGTAAACAATGCAGTATTATCAACTGTAGTAACCACGTTATACTTTAGGTTCCCAAAACATACTCAACTTATAACTGAAAGTTTGTACTCTTTGAACATCTACCCATGTCTCCTCTGACAGCCACTACTCTACTTTCTGCCTTTATAAGTTCAACTTTCTTAGATTACACATGTAATTGAGATCATGGTATATTTGTCTTTCTGTGTCTGGCTTATTTCATTTCACATAATGTCCTATGGGTTTACCCATGTTGTCACATAAATAAACCCGCAGGATATTATGTGAAATTAAAGAAGGGCAAGATTTCCTTCTTTTTATGGCTGAACATTGTTCCAATGTATGTGATCTGTGTATATCACATTTCTTCATCAATTCATTAATGGGCATTTAGTTTATTTCTATAATGGTTTTTGTGACTAATGCAATGGTGAACAAAGAAGTGTAGATATTACTTCAAGATACTAATTTAATTTCCTTTGGATATATTCCCAGAAATAGAATTGCTAGATCATATAGTAATTCTATTTTTAATTTGTTGAAGAACCTCCACATTGTTCTCAGTAATAACAATGCCAATTCACATCCCCACCAACAGTATGTAAGCTTTCCTTTTTCTGCACATCATCACCAGCATTTGTTATCTCTTATCATTTTGATAATTGTCATTCTAAGACGTAAAAGGTAATATCTTACTGTAGTTTTGATTTGCATTTCAGTGATGATTAGTAACACTGATCAACTTTTTACATACCTGTGGGAAATTTGTAAGTGTTCTTTGAAAAATATTTATTGAGGCCTTTTGTCCATTTTTAAATCAGATTACTTGGTATTTTGTTATCAAGTTGTAGGAGTTTATTGCATATTTTAGATACTAACCACAAATATCCGGAACAATCTTGAGCAAGAACAAATTGGAAACAACCCACTTCATGATTTCAAAATACATTAAAAACCCATGGTAATTAAAACAGTATGGTACTGATATTAAGGCAGACATATAGAACAATGAAACAGAATAGAAGGCCCAGAAATAAACCATACATATATGATCAACTGTTTTTCTACAAGAATGTAAATAATTCACAATGAGGAAAGGATAATTTCTTCAATAAATGATATTGAAAAAACTGAATATCCACATGCAAAACTTAGACTCATATCTCACAATATACACAAAAAGTCAACTCGAAGTAGATTTACACTTACACATAAGATCTCGATTTTTTTAATTCCTAGGAAAAAAAAAAAACAAGGAAAAGGTTTTTTTTTAAATTGCTCTGGCAATGATTTTATAGATATGACATCAAAACTGTAAGTCAAAAAGTAAAAATAGACAATTGCAGCTACAAACTAAGTCAAGGCTATCAAACCTAAAAGCTTCAGCATAGCAAGCAAATAATTCAGCAGAGTAAAAGGCAACCTATGCAAATGGAAATAATATTTGCAATTATATATAAGATAAAGAATTAATTTCCAAAACGCATAAGGAACTCATAACGTGACAGAAAATGGGCTAAAGAATTGAATAAATCTTTTTCTAAAGACTTACAAGTGGCCAAGGGGTGTATGAAAAATTGCTCAGTGTCACTAATCTTCAGGGACATGCATATTCAAAACCACAGTGAGATATCATCTCACACCTGTTAAGGTGGCTATTATTAAAAAAATGAAAAATAAATGTAGCTGAGGATATGGTGAATTATACCTCTTCTACATCATTGGGGAGAATGCAAACTGATGCACCTTTCATGGAAAACAGCATGGAAGTTTTTTAAAAAAATTAACCATAGCATTCCCACATGATCCTATTTCCAGCCATTTATCCGGAAGAACATAAAACAAGACATCAAAGAGATAATAGGATGTCAGTATTCATTGTGGCACTATTTAAAAAATTTGCTATTTGTCTAATGAGCCAATGTATATAAACAACTTAAGCTTTCCATTGACAGATGAATGGATAAAGAAAATGTGGTTTATACATAACAGCAGACTATTACTAGTCTTTAAATCTTTAAAATATTCTGTAATATGCAACAACATGTACAAGCCTTGAAGACATGCTAAGCAAAATAAGCCATTTACAGAAGGACAAATGCTGCATTACTTCACCTATATAAGGTATCTAAAATAGTCAGACTCCTACTAGCAGAAAGTAGAATAGTGGCTGCCAGGGGACAAGGAGTTGTTTCCTGGTTATAAAGTTTCAGTTATGCAAGATGAATGTTGTAGAGATCTGCTGTACACCACAGTGCCTACAGCTAACAATGCTCTATTTTACCTTTAAAAATGTGTTAAGAGGATGGACCTTTTATATATTGAGTGTTCAACCACAATAAATGTAATAAAAACGAGCATGTGATATTTAAAAAACACAGTACAATAAGACAAATGATATCTCTGTATGTCCATTATGATTGTGACAGTGAAAAATGCTAGTGCCTATTTTTAATGTGCTATTTGTCTAATGAGAGTCATCTTAATATAATGGTCTATGAAGCATATTTAAGAACACATTTGTCTAAGACAACTATTTCAATAAATGTTTCAATATTGATCATATTCTAAAAATTGTGCTAAAATTTATAAATGAAAGATGAGAAAAGATCACATAAATGATTGACATTTGATCTATGTTATGCCACTAATTCATTTCCTATGATAATCCATGTTTACATTTATATCTTGATGAGATTCAGATTTCATTTTTCCCTTCTATGTACATTATGGCTTCTTTTTAGAGAGTTTCCCATTTCAAGGTGAACATCCTTTTAGAATACATCAACATCCTGTCCAAATTCAGACTACATCACACTGTGTGAGAGTTTCATTATCTCAATGATATTCTTTTACTGCAACTATGGTTTCAGATAATTTTTTTTCTAAAGTCAAGTTTTGTAAAGATTTTTCTTCAATGATCGCTCTCCAGCCTCTCTCCTTCCTTATAAATGAGTGAAAGAAAAAATATGAATCCTTTGGATTTTTCATCAGTTTTGCACAGCATTCCACACAATATATGCATTTATATAAACAGTGTATTTACATAAGCATTGCTATAAGGTTTGGGAGGATGACTAAGTAATTATTAAGTAAACACATGCTTTTTCAATCTGTTTTCAATATAACAAAAATATTGTCATCTTAAAATATGTTTAGAATTATATCTTCCTTCTGTTTAAAATAATCCATTGCCTTCTATTGCTCATAGGAAAAAAAATAATCCCAACATCTACTCCACCATGGTTAAATATTTGCAAGAATTGATACCTACTTTATCTTACCATCTACTTGGGCCACTGAAATCCTTATTTCATCTCTGTAAATCCTTATTACAGAGATGACCAACTGCAATTCAGTCTCCCACTTGATCAAATTGCTTCCTACATCAAGGAGTTGGTCAGTACTATACTGTTCCTGTTTAGAACACACTTTTCTATTTGCCAATCTAATGTCACATTTAATGTAATCATCTTGATGATGGCATTTAGCCTTTCTAACTGCTGTATCTAAATTAAATGTCTTGACTACCCTCTTAGTAACATATATGTTTCCTTCATAGCACTTATAACTCTTTAAAATTAATTTGCTGATGTCTCCTTTAGTTTGTTTACACCAAGTAGAATATAACCTTCTTGGGAATGGAGAACTTTGTTCCACTTTCTACCTCCTATACTGGGCACAAAATACAGGCCCCTGTGTAGGTCAGGGATATGGGAAGGGTTTCACTGGGTGATTCTTACTCTGTTCTATGACTGGTTGACTAGCGTTACTCAATGACACTCAGCTGATAGCTAAGTACTTGAAGATTCTAAAAAATGCTTACTTACATGCCTGCCAACCTGACAGAGACTCTGAGAGACTGAGCTTGGTTGGGTCCCTCTCCTTTTCCACAGTCTTAGCCCCTCTCCTAATTGTTTATCCTGCAGCATAGTAGGACTTCAAAAATGGAATCTCAGGATTACCAGTCTAGGAACTAATAGTACCATTCTACTATATTCTATTGCTTCAGCAGTCAAAGGGCAGCCCGGACTCAAAGGGAAAAGGACTAGACCTACTTGATGGAAGTATAGCAAATATTTTGTAACTATTGTTAGTTTGACACATATATTAACGGGGGGATGCTTTGTTTCTTTTTTTTTTTTTTTTTGAGATAGGGTCTCGCTTTGTCGCCCAGGCTGGAGTGCAGTGGCGAGATCTCGGCTCACTGCAAGCTCCACCTCCCAGGTTCACGCCATTCTCCTGCCTCAGCCTCCCGAGTAGCTGGGACCACAGGCGCCGGCCACCACACCCGGCTAATTTTTTTTGTATTTTTAGTAGAGACAAGGTTTCACCATGTTAGCCAGGTTGTTCTCGATCTCCTGACCTCGTGATCCGCCCACCTCTGCCTCCCAAAGTGCTGGGATTACAGGCGTGAGCCATCGCGCCTGGCCATGCTTTGTTTCTTATGGAGAAATCAGATTCAAACAGAGAACTGGATTCTATATGTGAAAAAAATCACACCTGCCCAAATACAAGTAGGCATGCCTAACATGTAGCAAGAGCAATCCTTCATCTTAATTATGGTTTCCTTTATTAATTTTAGGGATTTTTTCCAATTTTATTTAGCTATAATTGATGAATAAAAATTGTACATATTTATGGCATACAAGGAATGTTTTGATATATGCATACCTGTTGAAATGATCACCACAATCAAGCTCATTAACATACCCATCACCTCACTTAGTTATTGTTTGTTGTCTGCGTGTATGTGCCTATGATTAGAACATTTAAGGTCTACTCTCTTAGCAATTTTCAAGTAACTAATTATTATTAACTATAGTCACCATGCAGCAGAATGTATCACCAGAATTTATGCATACTGTCTAACTGAAACATTTTACTCTTTGACCAACCCCCACATGGTTTCTTTGCTTATGTGAAAATGTGCACTTTTATTTCATTTTGTTTCATTTTTTTGAGACAGAGTCTTGCTCTGTCACCCAGGCTGGAGTGCAGTGGCGTGATCTGGGCTCACTTTAAGCTCCACCTCCTGGGTTCAAGGGATTCTCCTGCCTCAGCTTCCCAAGTACTTGGAACTACAGGCGCCCGCCACCACGCCTGGCTAATTTTTTGGAAAATGTACACTTTCACATGTAGAATGTATTTTGATAAATCCAAATTGAAAGCTATTCAATGGGGATTTAAAAATCACAAATACAGCAGAGTGTTTTACTTGTCACAGCTTCTGAGATATAAAATATGCAAGTGTTTTCAGTTCCACAGTTTTACATCATAGATTTTAACACAGAATTATAGTCTGGTTTTATTTATTTATTTATTTATTTTGAGACGAGGTCTTGCTCTGTTGCCAGACTGGAGTGCAGTGGCAGGATCTCGATCTCCGCTCACTGCAACCTCCGCCTCCCCAGTCCACGCAATTCCCCTGCCTCAGCCTCCCAAGTAGCTGGGATTACAGGCACGTGCCACCACGTCTGACTAATTTTTTGTATTTTAGTAGAGACGGGGTTTCACCATGTTGGCTAGGATGGTCTCGATATCTTTACCTCGTGATCTGCCCGCCTCGGCTTCTCAAAGTGCTGGGATTACAGGCATGAGCCCCCACATCTAGCCAAATTTTTAAAATTAAATATTGAACACAGAAAGAAGAACAGAATGTGTAAGAAAACTGAACTTATCAGTCATGAATACAACATCATTTTTAAAAACATCCATCCCCAAAATCAATGTCTGACTTAAATTTTCATCGAAATAAAGAGTGTGGAAGGCTATATCACTTTGATTTTAATATGTATTTCCTTAGTCACTTAAAAAGTTATCATTTTTAATACATTTATTGGCCATTCACTTGTCTTTTGTGTGAAGTGCTATATAAATCTTAACTTCATTTTATAAAAATGGAGCTTATTTTATTTTCCAATGATTTATAAAGTTTATTTTTTCAAATGTCTTTCAGTTGGTGGTATGTTTTAATACTCACTTTTTGATAAGTAGCAAATTCTCCATTTTAATATATTTGAATTTATGAATTAATTTTAATGGTTTAAGCTCTTCTCAATTCTGCAGAAGAACACATATTCCTGGTCTAATTATATAACATTTTACATTTTCTTCATGAAGTTTATAAATTTGCCTTTTACACTTGAGCATTTTTTCCTTTTGAAAGAGGTATTTGTTTTTCCAGAATAGATAGCAGAATTTCTCAGAACAATTTATTGATGAGTCAGTCATTTCCCCAATAAACTTCAGTGGCAGCTCAGTTATGAATCAAGTTTTTACACATTCATGCATCTGCATCTTGGTTATATATTATATCAAATTACTATAGTTGTTTATCTTTGTGCCTAAATTCTCTATCTTAATTACCATAGATCTTATATGATGGAGAATTCCAGCCTCATTGTTATTCTCATGCCGGACTGAATTTGCTATCCACCTGCTCTGGTATTAAGATTGCAACCTCTACTTTCCTTCAAAACGATTTGCTTGGAGTGTGCTTGCCTCTCTTTTTATTTTCAACCTTTAAGAATCACATTGCTTAGTTGGTGACCTTTATTTATAGAAAAAATGGAATTTTGTTTTGTGATCCAATTTTTTCATCAAGGAAGTAAGTCCATTTACCTTAGATAATATAAGACAAAAGATTTAATATATATGGTCTAGGCCATATGTCATTTTTTTTTGTTTGGGTCATGTTTATCATCTTTTCCTAATATTGTTCATTTATTTGTGTGTGCATGTTTGTATGTATGCACAGGCACAATCATATGTATTTGAATTATCTAATATGTAAGAAAATAAGTATATTTATACTAGGGGTTAGCTTTGTGATCACTTTATATTTTGTGTATATGGTAATGTTACCATATAACACGTATAGTATATAGCATATGTATACACACACACATATATAGTGTGTGTATATATTTAATCTATGGTTGATCTAAAGACTTCCTAATGTAAACAATGATAAAATCAATGTTCTCTCTTTTTTTGCTTCTTCCTCTTCCTTAAAAACTCGCTAGTAGTCAGTATACTATACTTTAAAGTGCACTTCTGTAATCAGGCTAATAACTATGTCTATCACTTGAGTTTTCACAGTTGAATGATGTTTTTTCATACTGAGATGAGGCAATAGGCAATATTATTCTAATTTTTTTATTTTCCTTTTTCTCTCAGTTTTAAAAAATTAATGAACTTTATGTCTTAAGGTGTGAGGTTTACAGAAAATATGAACAGCAAGTATAGAGAGTAACTACATACTGCCTCTCCCTCTGCACACAGTGACCCCTATTATTAACATCTTGCATTAGTGAGATACATTTGTTACAAATGAGGAACCAATATGAATACACAATTATTAACTGAAGTTTATAGTTTACACTGCAGTTCACTCTCTTGTGTTGCACAGTTCTATGGGTTTTGATAAATGTATAATGTCACCTTTCCACCATTACAGTATCATGTAGAAGAGCTTCATTGCCTTCAAAATCCCCTATGCTCTACCTGTTTATCCCTTCCTTCTCCTTGCCACCTTAGCAACCACTGATCTTCTTATTGTCTCTATAGTTTTGCCTTTTTCAGAATGTCTTACAACTGGAATCATACAGAATGCACCCTTTTCAGACTGGCATTTTTTTTTTTCTTACCGGTATGTAGTTAATGTTCTTTCACATCTTTCTGTGATCTCATAACATTTCTTTTCAGCACTGTGTACTATTACATTGTATGAATGTACCATAGTTTATCCACTCACTGATCAAAATGTATCTTGGTTGCTTCTAAATTTTGGCAATTATGAATAAAGTTGCTATAAATATTTGTGTGCCAGTATCTGTGTGGACATAAATTTTAAAATTTGGGTAATGCTAAGGAGTATGATTGCAGCAATGCATGAGTTCCTGTTGCTTCACATCTTCACTAGCATTTGATATTGTCAGTGTTTTGTATTTTGGCCATTCTAATGGGTAGGATTATGGAACAGGACTGAATTCTAAGATGTAGGCATAGCTTGCCTTTCTCTCTGTTTTTATTTAACTAAACTCAATGTAAGAGAGTATTCAGAGAGTAACCACAAACATAACGGATAACTGAAATCCACCAAAACTCCCCAGAGTAATTTAGTATTGAAAAGCACTCATAATCACCATCCATGAAATATTTAGGTAGCTCATTCAAACTCCCACCACAATCTTTTTCATAGCTACTAAAGAGATAGAAGGATTTACTGAATTAAGTTACCTTAGCTTAATACTTCTGCAGAGAATGAAAGAACATGTCAAGAGACCAGAAAATACAAGAAATAGAAATAAAACCACCTTTGCAAAGATTATGACAATGAGAAAAGTCTAGCACGGCTGACTCTATCTTGCTTCTAGCCTCAGAGGCTGGGTGTCCTCACTCATTCCTAGATGTAAGCCAAGCTAACTGCAGAAGGAATTCAGTTTACAGTTTAACTTTGAAGCAAGGATAAAAATAGTTTCCCCCTAAAACTGACCCCCTCCTTGTTCTGAAACCACTTTTGTAAGACTTAAGTCCACAAGACTAGGATTATAGGACAGGCCTGAATTCTGCTAAGATGTAGGCATAGCTTGTTTTTCTATAACTTTTTACTGCATGGGAGATCACAAGATTTGTAGCTTCCCCAGTTGTTTGTATTAGTAACATATTATTGCAGAACCTAACATTGGTCTTTTGAGGTTTTCTTAGACTTCTGCATTCTTCTGAACAACTGACTCCATCTGGACCA
The DNA here is from genome assembly GCF_000951035.1 of Colobus angolensis palliatus. Classification (NCBI taxonomy): domain Eukaryota; kingdom Metazoa; phylum Chordata; class Mammalia; order Primates; family Cercopithecidae; genus Colobus; species Colobus angolensis. The sequence goes on from NW_012118599.1 coordinate 8,222,704, forward strand.
AGGACTCATGACTCATCTGGTCCTGTGGCCCTCACCCAGAGGCTGACTCAGTGCATCAGGGCCGTTTTCCACACCCCATGCTTTCATCCCCATCCAATCAGCAGCATCCATTCTCTAGCCCCCTGCCTACCAAGTTATCCATAAAAGCCTTAGCCTCAGAGTTCTTGGGGTGGCTGATTTGAATAACAGACTCCTGTCTTTCCATTTGGCTAGCTCTGAGTTTATTAAACCCTTTCTTGACTGAAATACTGCTTTCTCTGAATTGGTCCTATCTGTGCAGCAGGCAACAGGGACTCATCATGCTAATACAAAAGGTTGGATCTCTCGTTGGGATTATTTTGTTTCCAAAGATACACTTTAGACACACCATAGGAGAGGCATCTGGCTTAATCCTTGAAGAAAATTTCATTATATTAACTGTGGAGGCCATGGTCATTGCCCTCCTAAAGGTTCACTGAAAAATCACTGGGATGAAGTAGATTGATTCATAGGAGAAAAAGCATACAAATTTGCTTAACGTGTATACACAAGAGACCTCAGAATAAAGACTCAACTTCACAGTAAGTTTCAGAAACTTATACACCAGTTGGAGGTTACAGAAAAAAATGAAGGCATCTATCCTGGTAAGACATGTATGGGAGGGAGGAGAAGAGGAATTCTATTGAGGGCCAATAAATAATTGCTAGGGAGAATGATTAGATCAAAGAACAGAGATTAACTTGAAATAGTTTTCTTCGAAATTTAAACACTCCTTAAAGACAGTTATTATACTTGTGAAAAGTTCTGATGAGATGTGCTCACATCTTGGTCTTCTTTTCTGCAGTAGATAGTGAACTAACAGGCAGAGGAAATAAAATATAATGTTTTCCTTAGTGGGTCTGGATCTTAGGCAGATTGAAAAAAAAAAAAAAAACACTTTAGCTTCCTAGGGGAAATGGTGAAGGTGGTTGGTCAGAAAGACCTTGAGGCTTCTTTAGTTCAGCATGTCAAAATGTCATGTACGGAGGGTATCAGGTTTCTGAGCCCTAGTATAACTTTATATGGGAAGATGCTTAATAAATCTAAGGCAGTCTTCTCTATAGCACCTTACTTCCTCCATATTCATATTTATTGATTCCTGTTTTTTTTGTTTTTGTTTTTGGTTTTGGTTTTTTTTTTTTTGAGATAGAGTCTCGCCCTATCACCCAGGTTGGAGTGCAGTGGCACAATTTCGGCTCACTGCAACCTCCGCTTCCTGGATTCAAGCGATTCTCCTGTCTCGGCCTCCTGAGTAGCTGGGACCACAAGTGCGTGCCACAATGCGTGGCCAATTTTTTGTATATTTAGTAGAGACGGGGTTTCACGGTGTTAGCCAGGATGGTCTCAATCGCCTGACCTCGTGATCCACCGGCCTCAGCCTCCCAAAGTGCTGGAATTACAGGTGTGAGCCACCCTATCCAGCAGATGCCTCTATTTAAAGAAAAAAAAGTTCTGATATCTATCCACTGACTAGTAGAAAAATAGCATGACATGACATAGTTTTATAATCCACAGAGAACAAGGGTCTCTGTCACCATTCCAGAAGTGGGTGTTAAATCAGGAAAACAAAATATTGAAGGTAGCCAGCCAGGCTCCCATCTGTGCCTAACACTATCTGCACTGAAGAACAGAATCTGTTTTGGAGATGTATATTAAGAAAATAGCTTCAGAGTCATTCTCTGCTGGTGTCCTAACACCAGAAAAGAACTTAATTATTTGTTCAAATTATGGTGCAGGAAAAAAAATGGCAGAAAAAATTTTGTAGTGAGGTAAGCAATGTGTTTGAGAAAGAGGCATGTAGGTACCCACAAGCTATCTCAGAAAGAAGCAGATTTTAAAGCAGGTAGGAAATAAAAAACCTGCAGGGACTTCCATAATCAGAATGGACCATGGGCACCCAGAGAAAGATGGATGCTTAATTCTAACCTGAGAACATTGACACAACCAATGCCTGCCTATGAGGATTCTGAGAACCACCGTGGCAGACTCTGAAGCTGGGAAGTGGCACATATTTATTAAAACTCTGATGAGGCACAGAGGGCAGAAGGAGGGCAAAGTTAACAAGGACAAGCACATCAGTGTAGTGGGGTGATGAAAGGCCTGATTAAATCTTAATTGTCTGAGAAATTTTCTATTTATTTGCTCTAATTCCTAATCAATTCCAAGAACTCAACCTGCTCAAATATTGTTTCATTTGAAAGTATAAGCAACATGATTTTTCTGATTAAATGAGCTTTCCTTGTCCTTTCACATACCAATCAGCTGCCAATCAGTGTCTAATTGTGGACATTCAAATGAGTTGTTAACTGGGGCGGTTACCCAAAAACATAAAGCTTGTGATTAGCTATATATTTTATTGTCCACTCTTAGTAATGCTCTCAATTACATTTATAAAACAATTACTTTAAACAGCTATTTACTTTTTAAAGACAAGAAATAGGTAATATTTTCAGTTTGGTACTAGAATGTTAAATTTGGGGGCAGTTTTGTGTTTGGTGTTGCCATTTGCCTTATTGCCAGAAAAACTCTGCTTTATAAAAGCAAATCAGATGCTATGGCAATCACATTTTTAAATAGACTTTTTCCTTACCGTAGCATAATGTCCTAGGGTGAAGTGTTCCTGCTAGAGAACAGTTTTATTTTAGTCATTTTTTTTTTTACCAGTTTTGCTACTGTACTTTATGCTCTTATAGACCTGATAAGAATAGAAAATATGAATCAGAATTAGAAAGGGTTAAATCACAAATACTAGAATTAGGTCAGTGTTCTTCTTATCCCAACTTACTGTCCATAAGCAATAAAAATCATTTTTTAATAGAAACAACAAAGATCAACCTATGATGTTACAGCCACTGAAATGTTTGCATACCAACAATGGAATAGGAATTTCATTTCATTAAGACAGTCTAGCAAATATTAAGGCATTATAATAATAGCATGTTGGGTGCAGCAGCTCATGTTTGTAATCCCAGAACTTTGGGAGAGTGAGGTGGGAGGATCACTTGCTCCCAGAAGTTCAAGAGCAGCCTAGGCAACATAGTAAGACTCCATTGCTACAAAGAATTGAGAATTTAGTCAGATGCTGTGGCAGATGCCTGTAGTCCCAGCTACTCAGGAGGTTGAGGTAGAAGGATTGCTTGAGTCTGGGGGGTCAAGGCTCCAATGAGCCATTATCTTGCCACTGCACTCTAGCCTGAGGAACAGAGTGAGACCTTGTCTCAAAAACAAAAACAACAACAACAAAAATATTAGAAAACAATAGTGGCAAACAAAGGCAGTACTATAAATAAATCTATAAATATGACAAACCGATCTTGCCTGTGATATGTTTAAAATATAATCTATTACAAAGCAAACACAAAACAAATTGAAACTCTTTTTGCCTACCATATAGGTGGGAAGGCATTTTTAGCTTCAAAATAAGTTATGGACTCACATGTAGTGATTAAAAAAAGATTTATTTTGTGTTAATTATTAAGTGCCTGGCAGAAATCAATCAGGAAAGGGTTATAGAGCACCCTGGGGACCCTAATTCCTCAATATATGTTGCAGGAATGTAGTCCTCATTTTCAGCAAATGTACAACCTTGAAAGACAAACCGACAGATACAACATCATAAGAAACTTAGATACAGCGTTATATGATCATTTGTTAAACTGAGTTCAATTACTTTAGTTCAGAAAAAATAAATATTGTGAGGGGACAGGAAGCTGTGGTGTTCATCAGAAGAGGTCGTAATGTTAGAAAGACTGAGGTGGACTTTGGAGAAATGGCACATTTTGCATGAGTAATGAACAAAAGCATTCAGACAAGTGCAAACCTAGGGGAATAGCAAAAGCAAAGACATACAAGTGAAAATCGAAATGGATTGTATATGCAACATGAAGAAGATCTGAACATCTACAGTAAGAATTATGTGTTGGGGGTTAGAATGGTTAAAACTCTTTATGGACAGTTAAGGGTGATATCAATGAATCAATGACGGCCAAATGAGAGCATTTAGGTTTCCAAGGTCAGGTAATAAGTATATTCATGATTCCTTGATTAGAGTGGTAACGAAAATGAAAAGTCAAAAGAAAATCCAGGTCCCCTGGCTAGAAAAAAGTTTCTTCAAAACACACACACACACACACACATACACACACAATTTCTTTGAAAAATTATAGGTTAAGAGGTCACCTAAAAGCTAAGTAAAGTTAAACTGTGGAAAGCAGTTACAAATAAAATGCATTACCTTGAATGAAAGTGCTTCTTACCCTAAAAGCTTTGAGGAAATAGGCTATTGCTCCCTGGACTGTGTGAATTATCTGATATGTGTTCAAGGTCATTTCAAAATGAAGAAAAAATTGAAGGAGACCAATAAAAACTCACCCTAGGTTATAGACTCCCCAGGATGCTTCCCCTCTGCAAACAATATTACCAACCTTAGATTTGAGGTAATTCACCTCTCCCCTCAACCTTCTCACCGCTTCCTTTCACAGCAAGGTGATTGATTAAAGTGGTTGTCAGGTTCTCTTTAATAACCAGAAGCACAGATGGATTGATTGTCACATTAGTGGCAACACTCTGAGAGGAAAGGAGTTGAAATAGAAATTCCGGGCAATTGCAGCCAAGCAGAAATAGCCTGTATTACCAACCTATTATTTTTTGTTTGCTCAGTGGTTTGGTTACCAAAAGCAAGGAAAATGTAAATGAGGTTGTTGAATAAGCTTTTACTTTGAAGTATTATCTTCCTAATAAATGTGGAATTCTAAAAACAGTGAAGTTAACAAAATTATCTGCAGAATCCTTTTGTATTAAAAATAAACATATTCATAAACATTTTTATCACCTGAGACAACATAGCCTGTTGAAGCTTTTCTAATTTCTTAATGGCTTTAACTTATTAAATACAGGCTCTAAATGGGCATATTTTAATCTTTATAAATTCCCACCAGAAATCTCATTTAAAAAACTTCTGAAACAAAAATAATTTAAAATAATTTACTAGACTTTTTTCTAATATCCTCTTTTAAATTATAAAATAAAACCACAACTAATATCCATTGTCTCCATATGGATGACCAGTAATGGATATTAATCCGTGGTCTGCCATTTCCCTTTTAACAGTCTTCTATACTAGATAAATTCCCTGAACCTTCATGATATATGCACTCAGAAAGAAAGTCAATCTTATTACAATCATATTGGTTCTGATTGAAGTGCTGATTTGATGATACAAATGTATCTATCATAGCATATGTTTACAAATCTTTATAAAGCCTAGGTGTGTGTAGTTCCTTTTAAGGATATAGCAAATTTTATTGTTACTATGAACTGAAAACAAAAAATGAGAAAAAATGAGGTCAATTTTTTATCTTAGATTTTCTATTACAAACCTCACCATTTAAATATAGACGAAATTCATCTACACAAATCTGATTATAGCTTACATTTCAAAACAAAACAAATGCTATTACATTTAAAATAATCTTTCACCCAACCCTTCAGCTAGCTCTGTGTTACAGAAAAATAGTCTAAGGTTCTAAGCTTAGAAGAAAAGAAGGACTATCTGTGTACTTTTTACACATTACCTCCCTATTTCAATCATTGGTCATCTACTTTTGTGAATAGTTTTATATGGATATGGTAATTCACAATTTATCTACAACACTTTATAGTTTATCTGTGTTTATGGATGCCATTGGACATAATATATCCTATCTGAAATGGTTTCAGGACACATGTGATTAACAATTTTTAGTCAAAGCTGAAGTACTAAAGTAAATATTATATTGTGCTCTTTAGAAAGAGCTAGGAACTATTAATGAACTAGGAATTGCTGAGTTATAGTTGTTTCTAGGTTAAATTTTCACAATAGTTTTCTATGATACTCCAGTAATAGGCTGTTAACACTGTGGTAGATTGTCCTCAAAGGCTGCTGTTAACAGATCCTCCCATACCTGTACATGCTATTCCTCCCAGCAAGAGATGAGAGTCTTTTACTCCTCTATTTAAAGCCAAACTGGCCCTGCGACTTCTCTTGACTCATAGAATATGCCAAAAATGACATTCTGAGATTTTCAGTCCTTAGTCTTAAGAGGTCTTGCAGTTTCCTGTTTTTATTTTATTTTTTTCCCTGGAAAACAGCCACACAGCCAAGAAAAACAGCTAGTCTGCTAGAGAGAGGTCCTACAAAGATCAAGAATCCATAGAGGATGGAAGAAAAAAAACAGAATAGTCCAGCCAGCTTCCAGCCATTCCAGACATCCAAACTGAGGTGTCAGACATGTGAAGGAAGCCATCTTGGGTTCTCCAAAGTCAAATAAGCCCTCAACCAAGAAGACATGGAGCAAAGATGAGCTGTCTCTGCTGAGTCCTGAAGAAACTGAAAATCATGGGCAAATAAGTATTTAACTAGTTATTGGTTTTAGGCACTATATTTTAAGAAAGTTTGTTATGCAGCAATAAATAATTGAAACAAAACTCTTTACAGATTTTCATCTGAAGACAATTATTATTTATCCTTTTCATTGCTTTCTCTCTCCTTTGCTTTTCTCTCCTTTTCCTTCCCTCCTTCCTTTCTTCTTTCCTTTTCTTATTTCTTTCTTCTCTGTGCCTCAGTACTAGCTGCTCTGTCTCAGGGGCTATACAAATACAGATAGTAAAACATGGATTCTGCTCAAACTGACTTTATAAAACAATAATGAAAAACATGCTTATACATGTATAACTACACTATAACAACTTGACAAGAATGAGAACACTAAGCTACACTAAGGGAACATTAAGTAATTTTCTGTATATAATTTTATTATCTGCTGCTCTCCATGGTGTTGGAAAACTTGTTTGAAAGAATTACCAAAAGGAGAGTTTTGATGAGGTGGGGAAAAGTTAATGCTTAAGTACATTTGTATTTGTCTCATCTCACATCCATTTCTGTGCCAGATAAACCTAGACGTAACTATTCTCCCAGACACAGTGATTCTAAGTTAATATCTAGACAAAAGAGGAGGTTAGTCATTGTTTAATTATTTAGAAGATACGCTAAGAGATGACAGAGTTTGGGCAACTTAGTGAGTGATCTCCTTGGATAGAATGTCCTCCTCTATTGCAAACTTTGTCCACTCTTCCTGTTTTCTAGCATTCATTTTTAGAAATTGTAATTAGTCTTTTGAAAAATTAAGTATAGGGGAACATAGAAGTAGCTTGCAAATAGAAAAGAAAAAATTTGGATAAGAATAACAAGGTTTCTGGAAATTGTTCCTGCTATTTCTGATGGCGTAAATAAATGATGTGAAGACCTTAGACAATTCTTCCTAGAAAAAACACTTCTAGAAACTGGACAAAAGTGTTAAAACAAGTATTTGAAGGTATTGGAAAGTGACCCAAAAAAAGTGAGAGGAAAATAAGAGGAGATTATTATGAAGAGAGTGCTATTGCTTCTACAAAAACTGTGGGTTTACTGTGTTTTGTTGTTGTTGTGGTGGTGGTGGTGGTGGTTGTTGTTTTTCTCATGAGAGACTCAAGGACCCACCACCACCACCCTCTAACTCTTCCTGTGGGAAACTGGATCATGGGGAAGATGACAGGATTTAGAGCAGTAGGACAGCTGGAAACTTAAAGAAAGAATTTTGAAAATGAGGGAGCTGTAGAAGGGAGGAAATCTAAAATATGAATAATATATTTGGCTATGTAGCTAGTATATACATGTATTCTGTTTCAATCCCAATTGAGTGCATCACAATTCAATTATGGTACTAACCACCTGGAGTTAATGCAAACCCCACAAGTTAAAGCAAGCAGTTCCCAACCAGGCTACCCTTGTTTCCAATTCCAGCCACTCATCAGGAGTTCCTAGGCCATCTGCATTTCTGACTGACAAGCTGTAAAGTTTTATGTCTTTATGACTCTCTCAGGTTTAATTTACTTGAATGACTTTCAGAACTCAGGAAGACTGCTGTACTTACACTTACAGTTTTGTTATAAAGTGCACAATCACAAGAACCAATCAAGTGAAGAGATGCATAGAATGAGATCTGGGAGGAAATGCAGAACTTCCATTCCTTCTAGTAGAATCACTTTCTCAACACATCAATGTGTTCACCAACCAGGAAGCTCTATTGAGACTTTGTGTCTCAAAATTGATTGGGGTTTGATTATGTAGGCATGACTGATTATATTATTGGCTATGTGACTGAACTCAATCTCTATCCCCTTTCCCTTCCCCAGAGGTGATAAGTGGTCAAGAACCAAACCTGTCACCACATGGCTGGTCTCTGTAGTGATCAGCCCTCATCCTGTAGTTATTTATGGATATATTATTGGTCACCTCACTAACTTAAAAATAAACTCTTATCACTCAGAAAATTCCAAGGACTTTAGAATACCCCTGTCCAGAATTTAAGACAAAGATCTAACAATTTATTATTATAAAACAGCATGGGAGATACAAGTAAACCCAGAAAAAAAAAGTCAGAAACTAGAAGGAAAGCTAAACTTGAAGAGCCTAACTGTGCATAGTGAGATTTTTGAGTTACTGTACCTTTTGACTACATGTAATCTGTAAACCACATAAAACTTAAGCAGCAAGAAGAGGAAGTAAGACACATTTAAATCAGTGATCTAAGTGTTGTCAAACTTAAATAATTAAATTTATAAAATATGACAAAATATAGTTTATCCAAGCCCAAAGCTTGAAGATAGCCATCCAGCAGCATATATTCAAGTTTCCATGAATATACACTCTGACTAGCAGCAGTTATAAGCCCATTTTAGGAAAAAGGAGAGATACTTCCTAAGCTGTTTCCAAGAATTTTCATTAAAATAACATAAACTTTTTTTTTTGAAATGGAGTGTCGCTCTGTCACACAGGCTGGTGTGCAGTGGCGGGATCTTGGCTCACTGTAACCTCCACCTCCTGGGTTCAAGCAATTCCCCTGGAAATAACATAAGCTACTGATTGGCTATACATTGTTCTTTGTATCATAAATTCCAGAAACATGAAGATAATGAGTGAGGCAGCTAGTCGAGTACAAAGATAATTTTAAGGATTTGCTCCACAGGCATGAGAGCAAGGGGTGTGACCGAAGTTCCATACTCTTGTGTCTTTGGGTCTGATAAATTGTGCATACCTCCGATAGCTCAGGTTACTCTGAGATATTTTTCTATTTTTTGATTACTTTTTCTCTTTTCTTTTCTTTTCTTTTTTTTTTTTTTTTTCAAGACGGAGTCTTGCTCTGTTGCCCAGGCTGGAATGCAGTGGCATGATCTCAGCTCACTGCAACCTCCACCTCCCGAGTCCATACAATTCTGCCTCAGTCTCCCAAGTAACTGGAATTACACATGCCTGCCACCAGGCCCAGCTAATTGATATTTTTCTTTTTTACTTTCATCCCTTTTTGTCAGGATCTTTCAAAGAAACCATACTGGATGAACTCAAATGATTTTGGCTCTTTTTATATTTAGGAACTTAGTTTTGTGTTATCAGGAAGACTAATTTCTGAATGGTCCCGTCTCATGGTAGGGAGTAGGAGGGAGAGAATACATCTCAGTTAGAAATTTTAAGAGCACCAAAATTTGAATTGGGATGACATAACAGGGTGGCAAAAATGAGACCTCAGAAAAGTTACTAATTCATACAGCTGCTGTCACTTGTTGAATCATCTCTAGTCTTTGGAATGCCACAAGTTTAGTTTTCCTTGATGAAGTAAAAAACGAGGTACATAGTAGAGATATAATGCACAGAAAAATTCTAATCAAAGAGATAATTTGCATGACAGAATGAAAAAAGCTCTTTTCCATTTGACAGTCAACCAAAAACATCATTAAAAAATTAAAATGTTGTCCTATAGAGATATATTATAGCCAGGAAATAATGTAGGATTTAGTCCCAACTGTAGGAAAATAATAAAATCTCAAAAACAATGGTAACGGCTGGAATCTAATAAAAGATATATAGCAGTTTTCTGCTGAAACACAATTTTTCTCTCTCTAGCTCCCCATTTCTATAAAAGATACATTTTAATGGGATCAATTTACTTATAAAATAAGTTTTTAATCATACTTGACATGATTATTGTTTAAAAGCCTATGTGGGCAATCATTCTTACAGTTGCAACAAAAAGACTGATTGGCCATATAGGCTTTTAAGATATTTTATTGTAATTTTTAGATATGGGATTTCTCTATATTGCCCAGGCTACTGTCAAATTACTGGCTGCAAGTGATCTTCCTCCCTTAGCCTCCCAAACTTCTGGGGTTATAGGCATGATCCACCATGTCCAGCCCATAAAGACCTTTTAAAGGTGGTTTGTGGAAACTTTTTTAATAAGAAGTCCCAGATTAGACTTTTAAAACCCTCTTGAAGCTAGACAGTTGAGACAAGGATTTGACATCAGACTGTGCCCATAATATCCATAAATATATTTAGGCTCCTAGGCTTATCAGAACATAACATTATTTATAAGGGACCTTGCAAGGGAAACATGCTAACTCATGTTTCCAAGGTATTTTTTTTTTAACAGAATCTTGCTTTATTACCTGACTGCTGGAGTGCAGTGGCATAAACATAGCTCACTGCTGCCTCAATCTCCTGGAGTCAAGTGATTCTCCTGCCACGGCCTCACAAGTAGCTAGGACTACAAGCATGCACCACCATGCCAGGCTAACCAAGGAGCTTTTAATCATCTTCATAAAGAAACTTCAATTCTTCAAAGCAGTCTGATCAAACCTGAAAATATGTCTTTCCAGTCAAAGTCTTGGTAAATAAGCAGTGTATCCAATTGATATGGTTTGGCTGTGATCTCATCCAAATCTCATCTTGAATTGTAGCTTCCATAATTCCCATGTATCATGAGAGAGACCCCTTGGGAGGTAATTGAATCATGGTGGCTGGTTATTCCTGTGCTGTTCTCGTAAGAGTGATTAAGTCATTTGAGATCTGATGGTTTCATAAAAGGGGAGTTCCCCTGCATATACTCTCTTGCTTGCCACAATGTAAGATATGCCTTTGCTCCTCCTTTGCCTTCTACCATGATTATGAGGCCTTCCCAGTCATGTGGAGCTGAGCCTATTAAACGTCTTTTACTTTATAAATTACTCAGTCTTGGGTATGTCTTTATTAGCAGAATGAGAGCAAACTAATACAGTAAATTGGTACCAGGTAGTGGGGCACTGCTGTAAGGATAACTGAAAATGCAGAAGTGACTTTGGAACTGGGTAACAGGCAGATGTTGGGACAGTTTGGAGGGCTCAGAAGAAGACAGAAAGGTGTGGGAAAGTGTAGAACTTCCTAGAGGCTTGTTGAATGGCTTTGACCAAAATGCTGATAGTGATATTGACAATAAAGTCCAGGGTGAGGTGGTCTCAGATGGAGATGAGAAACTTTTTGGGAACTAAAGCAAAGGTGACTCTTGTTATGCTTTAGCAAAGAGACTGGTGGCATTTTGCACCTTCCCTAGAGAACTGTGGAACTTTGAACTTGAGAGTGATGATTTAGGGTATCTGGAAGAAGACATTTTTAAGCAGCAAAACATTCAAGAAATTATCTAGGTGCTGTAAAGCTTTCAGTTTCATGTATTCACAAGTATAGGGTTTGGAATAGGAACTTATGTTTGAAAGGGAAGCAGAACTTAAAGTTCAGAAAATTTGCAGCCTGACAATGCAATAGAAAAGAATGATACATTTTCTGGGGAAAAATTCAATCTAGCTGCAGAAATTTATATAAGTAACAATGAGCCAAATGTGAATTTCCAAGATGATGGGGAAAATGTCTTAAGGACATGTCAGAGACTTTTGTGGCTACCCCTCCCATCACAGACCTGGAGGCCAAGGAGGAAAAAAATAATTTTGTAGGCCAGACCCGGGGCCTTGCTGCTTTGTGCAGTTTCAAAACTTGGTGCCCTACATCCCAGCTTTGGCTAAAAGGGGCTAACATACAGCTCAGGCCATTGCTTCAGAGGGTGAAAACCCCAAATCTTCGTGGCTTACATGTGGTATTGGGCCCACAGGTGCACAGAAGTCAAGAATTGAGATTTGGGAACCATCTCCTAGATTTCAGTGGATCTATGGAAATGCCTGAATGTCCGGGCAGAGGTGTGTGGCAGGGGTGGAGCCCTCATGGAGAAACTCTGCTAGGGCAGTGCAGAGGGAAATGTGGGGTGGGAGGCCACACACAGAGTCCCCACTGTGTCCCTTCCTAGTGGAGCTGTAAGAACAGGGCAACTGTCCTCCACACCCCAGAATGGTAGATCCACTGACAGTTTGCACCATGTACCTTGAAAAGCCACATACACACAACACTAACCCATGAAACAACCAGAAGGGGGCTGTACCCTGCAAAGCCACAGAAGCAGAGCTGGTCAAGACCACAGAAACCCACCTCTTGCATCTGAATGTGAGACATGGAGTCAAAGGAGACTATTTGGGAACTTTAAGATTTGACTGCCCTGATGGATTTTGGACTTTCATGGGGCCTGCAGCCCCTTCATTTTGACCAATTTCTCCCATTTGGAACAGGTGTATTTATCCAAAGCCTGTACCCTCATAATACCCAGGAAATAACTAACTTGCTTTGATTTCGCAGGTTCCTAGGTAGAAGGGACTTGCCTTGTCTCAGATGAGACTTTGGACTGGGGACTTTTGAGTTATTGCTGAAATTAGTTAAGACTAGCCAGACTGTTGGGAAGACATGTTTGGTTTTGAAATGTGAGGACATGAGATTTGGGAGGGCTCAAGGGTGGAATTATATGGTTTGCCTGTGTCCCTACCCAAATCTCACATTTAATTGAACCTCCCATAATTCCCACATGTTGTGGGAGGGAACCAATGGGAGGTAATTGAATCAAAGGGGTGGGTTTTTCAGGTGCTGTTCTCATGATAGTGAATAAGTCTTATGAGATCTAATTCTTTCACAAAAGAAAAGTTCTCTTGCACATAATCTCTTCCTGCCACCATGTAAGATGTGCCTTTGCTCCTCCTTTGCCTTCCACCGTGATTGTGAGGCCTCCCAAGCCATGTGGAACTGTGAGTCCATTAATCCTCTTTTCTTTATAAAATTACTCAGTCTCAGATATGTCTTTATTAGTAGTGTGAGAACTAATACACCAATTGTGTTCTATTACAAAAGAAAACAGATTATTGGACTTATGCAAATAAGCATGTTGCCATGAATTAAGCATACTGAACCAGATGCAGTGGCTCATATTTGTAATCTGAACTCATTGAGAGGCTGTGGTGGGAGGATTACTTGAGGCTAGGAGTTGACAGCAGCCTAGGAAACATAGTGAGACTATATCTCTACAAAAAATTAAAAATATATCTATTTGGGCATGGTGGCCTGTGCCTGTATGTCCTAGCTACTTGGGATGCTGAGGCAGGAGGATCACTTGAGCCCAGGAACTCAAGGATGCAGTGAATTATGATCATGCCACTGTACTCCAGTCTGAGCAACAGAGTAAGACCCCGCCTCTAAAAATAAAATTTGAAACAGGTAGGTGCAGTGGCACATGCCTGTAATCTCTGCAACTCAGGAGGTTGAGGCAGGAGGATTGCTTGAGTCCACGAGTTTTTGATCAGCCTAGGTAACACAATGAGACACAGTCTCTAAAAAATAAAAACTAAAAAAAAGTTAGCCAGGCATGGTGGCATGCAACTGTAGTCTCAACTACTCAGGAGACAGATGTGGGAAGATCATTTGAGCCTAGGAGTTTGATGCCGCCATGAGCCATGACTGCACCACTGCACCTTAGCCTGGGTAATAAAGAAAGGCCCCAATTAAAACAAAATACTCACAAAGAATTTTCAAGTTCTTAACAAAACAGGTAGAGAGAAAGGCAAATGTTTCTATTTTGTTGACAAAAGTAGACATTATCCACGTACTATGAGCTATAAATAGCTCATAAAGAAAATTTTAAAAAATTTTTCCATAAGTTATTGTGATACAGGTGATACTTGGTTACATGAGTCAGTTCTTAAGTGGTGATTTGTGAGATTTTGGTGCACCCATCACTTGCGCAGTATGCACTGACCCTTATTTGTAGTCTTTCAACCCTTGCCTCCCTCCCTGTCTTCCTCCAAGTCCCCAAAGTCCATTGTATCATTTGTATGCCTTAGCATAGGAATAGCTTAGCTCCCACATATCAGTGTGAACATACGATGTTTGGTTATCCATTCCTGAGTTACTTCATTTAGAATAATAGTCTCCAGTCTCCTCCAAGTCACTGCAAATGCTGTTAATTCATTCTTTTTTATGGCTGTGTAGTATTACATGGTGTGTGTGTGTATGTGTGTGTGTGTGTGTGTATATATACACACACACATATATACACACACACACATATCACAGTTTCTTTATCCACTCATTGATTGATAAACATACGAGTTGGTTCCACCATTTTGCAATTGTAAATTGTGCTGCTATAAACATGCATGTGCAAGTATCTTTTTCAAACAATGACTTCTTTTCCTCTGGGCAGATACCCAGTAGTGAGATTGCCAGATCAAATGGCAGTTCTAGTTTTAGTATTTTAAGGATTCTCCACACTGTTTTCCATAGTGACTGCACTAGTTTACATTTCCACCAGCAGTGTAGACATGTTCCCTGTTCAGTGCTTCCATAAAAACATCTACTATTTTTTGCATTTTTGATTACGGCCATTCTTCTTCTTGTTGGCCATTTTTGTAGGAGTAAGGCAGTATTGCTTTGTGGTTTTGATTTGCATTTCCCTGATCATTAATGATGTTGAGCATTTTTTCATATGTTTATTGGCCATTTGTATATCTTCTTTTAAGAATTGTCTATTCATGTCCTTAGCCCACTTTTTGATGGGATTGTTTGTTTTTTTCTTACTGATTTGTCTGAGTTTGTTGTAGATCCTGGATATTAGTCCTTTTTCAGATGTATAGATTGTGAAGATTATTATGTTTACAAAAGTATCAGTTTTTTAAAAAACTTCTTGAAGTTTTTGTCTAGTCCAATGGTATTATCTCCAAAGCTGTTAGTAACCTGTATTCAAGAGGAATTGTCAGGGTCTTTTCTATGAATATGTTTTAAGAAGTAGCAAATTTTGGACAGTAGCTGATTATACATTGCTTTCTGAGAATATTCAAAGTAAAATAATAATTCTCTGTGGATGACAAAAATGCTTAGAATAACCATGGTTAAAGAAGCAATTGGTAAGAAAATTTTGTGTGTGTGTGGTATGCAACAGTTTAACATAATTATCATAATTATGACTGATAACATATACCAGAACATAGCATAATTTTAGGGCTCTCATACAATTTTGGAAGTCATATTAATAACATTCTTATACAAATATAATGTGAAGGAAGTTAAATACTATTCTTACCTGACAACGTTTCCCATATGATTTTTACACACTGGATAAGCCTATTATGTCTCTCTACTGATGCAGGAGAATAGGATCTGGAGGCAGGGAACCTAAGGCCAATTCACACTGTCTTCCTAGAAGTAAATCAAAAGGAAAACCCCAGCTTTCCATGCCCAAGTAACAAAAGAACACAGGCTACTCCCTTTTCAACCCCTCCACCCCTGCTTTCTGCATCGCAGATGAGGAATGGAAAGTACCTCTGATTGGTCCCCTCCCACAACAAAATCAGACTAGTTATGGACCAAATCTTCATTTTCATAAGAGTGTAACTTTGTAACCTCATTTCAACCTCTGATTGGTCACCTTCCATGACCAATCAGACTGGTCATGAGCCACCCCTTCATAGACATAGGGTATAAACCAAGTAACTAATGGGAAACCTCTAGAGGGTATTTAAACCCCAGAAAATTCTGTAACCAGTGCTCTTGATCCACTTACTCAAACCCACTCCTGCTCTGTGGAATCTACTTTTGTTTCAATAAATCTGTGCTTTCACTGCTTCATTCTTTCATTGCTTTGCTATAGGTTTTGTCCAATTATTTGCTCAAAATGCTGAGAACCTATACTCATAGTCAAGATCCTCCACCAGTAGCATGTGGACTTCCAGAGATTCTTATTTGTTATGTATGAGTTAGTTTAGATTAAAGGATTTAATTTTATAATTGGAAATATAATTTGGGAAAGTACGTCAAATATTAAAGGTGTAAAACACTTGATGACACAGTAAGGTTTAAAACACATGATTAAAATAGGATAACAGAAAGAGGGAGAGTCAAGGTGGCTGACTAGAATCAGCTAGGGGGCACCACTGTCACAGAGAGAAGAAAGAGTAGTGAGTAAACACTGGATCTTCAACTGAAACATCCAGGTGGACACACTGGGATTCATCAAGGAAACAAAATTGTCTCACAGAGAATGTGGAGGAGCCAGACAGGACGACCACCCACTTGTGAGTGACACGGAACCCGAGGGGGGTTTCCCTACTGTAGGGAAATGTTGAGTGAGTGAGAGTACCAAGGGACCCATACTTCTTCCACAGACCTTTGCAACCTGAAGCCAGGAGGATCATCTCATGAGGCCAACCTGCTGAGGCCTTCAGACTGTCATGCAGAGCTATGTGGAGTCTGGGCAGAGCGCCGCTCAAACATATGCAGAGTTCCAGGAGCCTTGGATCCTTGGGCATCCTGGCATTAGAAGCTGCAGCTCTGACAACATGGGAGGTCAGACTCCCTTGTATGCCATCATGAAAGGGGCCGAATTCAGGTGGTTGAGCAGTGGTAGACTTCAGGCCTCACCTCTACTGTACCTCCCAGGATAAGGCCCACTGACCCAGAACTCTAGCCACACACCACTGAGGCTCTCAGGCTGATAGTAGCTCTGCACTTCCCTGGGATGGAGCTCCCACAGGGAGAGGAAAGCCATCATTTTTGCTGTCTTGTAGCCCTGGCTCCTGTTGCTGTTGCCTTCAGGCTTCACAGGATGCCCAGTGTCTAGGGACTGGTGTAGATCCCCAGCACAAAGCAGCTGCCTCATGGAAAAAGTGGTCAGACATTTTCCACATGGGTCCCTCATCCCAATTCTCTTTACTAGGTGGAACCTCCTGACCTAGGACTACAGCACAACTAACCTGCTCCACCTGAACACTTCAATGGGAAGCAGCTCTGCAGTACTCTGAGAAGAAAATTACAGAGACAACCCACAATGCCTCCACCACTGCAGCTGCAGTTGTACCACCCTAACTGCCCTCAGGCTGGGGAAGGAACAAAGGGCCTATTTAATAGTTTCTATGCTGGCACCTCAAACATGCAGCAGCCACCATGTGGAAATAAATTTAGTCACTCTTCACCAGGCAGTATTCTCAGCACAGGAATCCAGAACAACCACGCAACCCATGGCTGACCACACCCACTGGTAGTTGTGAAGATGAACAATACCTGGAGTAATACCTGAGGTTCATTGCCTCATGTCAAGGAAATTGAGGATGGAGACACACACAAGCAGTGAGTTTAAGAGCAGAGGCTTAATAGGCAAAAGAAAGAGAATAGTGCTGTCTCCTGCAGAGAGAGGGGCTCCTGAGTGGGTCTTCCAGTCCTGTCATGAAATGCAAAGTGTTTTGTAGAAGAGCTAGAGGAGGCAATGTCTGATTTACATAAAGCCCAAAAGACTAGTTGGACCAGGTGTGCCATTTACATAGCTCGTGAAAAAGCTGGCCTCCTCACCCTAATCTTTTATTATGCAGATGATTCTTTACCTGGCCAGAGCCATGTTGCCTATTCCCTTACTGTACAAGTGATTGACAAAGAAAAGGGAAGATGGAGCCTCCATGTTGAACATGCCTGGCACCGAGGTAGCCTTTTCCTATTAATATAGCTGCCAGCATTCACCCATGCAAGCTAGACCTTTTTTTCTATGTCTGCAGCTTGATTTTACGGGCTGCTCTTTGTCAGAAAAGAAATAACAGACACATGAAAAAATGTTCATTATAACTGGCCATCAGAGAAATGTAAATCAAAACTACAATGAGATACCATCTCATACCAGTCAGAATGACGATCATTAAAAAGTCAGGAAAAAACAGGTTCTAGAAAGGACGTAGAGAAATAGGAACACTTTTACGCTGTTGGTGGGAGTGTAAACTAGTTCAACCATTGTGGAAGACAGTGTGGTGATTCCTCAAGGATCTAGAACTAGAAATACCATTTGACCCAGCCATCCCATTACTGGGTATATACCCAAAGGATTATAAATCATGCTACTATAAAGACACATGCGGCACTATTCACAATAGCAAAGACTTGGAACCAACCCAAATGTCCATCAATGATAGACTGGATTAAGAAAACGTGGCACATATACACCATGGAATGCTATGCAGCCATAAAAAACGATGAGTTCATGTCCTTTGTAGGGACATGGATGCAGCTGGAAACCATCATTCTGAGCAAACTATAGCAAGGACAGAAAATGAAACTCCACATGTTCTTACTCATAGGTAGAAATTGAACAATGAGGAGACAGGGCAGGGAACATCACACACCGGGGCCTGTTGTGGGTTGGGGGGGTAGCGGGGGAGGGATAGCATTAGGAGAAATACCTAATGTAAATGATGAGTTAATGGGTGCAGCACACCAATATGGCACATGTATACATATGTAACAAACCTGCATGTTGTATACGTGTACCCTAGAACTTAAAGTACAATAAAAAAATAAATAAAGTTAAAAAAATAATAATAATTTGGGGGCTGATTTTTGTTAAAAGGGAAACCTTACAGAGGACTCTCTTACCTTAACTGCCTAAATCATTTCTTTTTAATTCTTGTATCAGTGGCTCTGAGATTTCCTGGAGAGGGGCTCCTAGAGGCAACTGACAGCCCCTCTGCCACTGCCACAGCAATGGTTCTGCCCCTGCTGCCCTCAGTGTAGGGAAGAAAAAAGGTACCTGAAGACTTCACCTATGTTCCCAGCATGCCACAGTCACTGTCTGGAGAGGAATTTAGGCTCTTCTCCTTGTGAGGCCTTGATTCCTCACTCCTCAACAAGCAGAGCCCCCAGATCAGGCCAGCAGTGAAGTTGCCCCATCGCCTGGCAGAACATTTCTAGTTTCCCTAAAGAGGAGCTCCCAGAGGCAACCAAAATTCCCTCTCCCACTGCCACTGCAGTGGAGCTGTCCTTGCTGCCATAAGACTGGGAGAGAAGCAAAGATCTTGAGTGCTTTAACCACAACTCCAGAAAACTACAAATGCTCTAAAGAAAAGAGGCTAGTCTTTGTCTCCTGTGAAATACCCACCCCACCCCACATTCATTAACAGGCAACTCCAGCCCCCTATCCTTAGACTCACATGGCAAATGCCCCATCCAAGGCCAATTGCACTAATTGACAATGGCTCTGCACTTCTGTGGAGTGGAGCCCCAAGAGGAAAGTGAAAGGCCCTCTGCACCAATCACTTCT
Organism: Colobus angolensis palliatus; assembly: GCF_000951035.1. Lineage (NCBI taxonomy): Eukaryota > Metazoa > Chordata > Mammalia > Primates > Cercopithecidae > Colobus > Colobus angolensis. Next base: position 8,242,047 of record NW_012118599.1, read on the forward strand.
AAGTTTCCTTCCCCTGTTGCCTCCAAGCTGGGGAGGGGACATAAAGCCTGAGCTCATCCCAGAGCTGTGATACCCAGTCTGGGAATGCCAAGCCAACATCTGCAGCCAGCACTCAAGAGGGAGAGGAGCTCATACTTTCAGAGAAGTGAGAGGAATCAGGGCTGCAATCATAGGGAAATATAGAGGAGTCACATGCCTGAGCAAAAGCCTACCTACTGGTCATTTCACTTAAATGCCACCTACTTGATCAAAGACCAAAATGTCAACACCAAAAATACTCTACCAAATACCCTCTTGTGAAATCACAGGGAAGAATTCAGTTATAAATAAAGACACCGCACAAAGCCTTTCCCCTCAGGAAACACACTGAAATCTATGGACTATATTCAAATTACATCACAGTTCAAGGAGCACCAGGTCACAGAGATGAGGAAAAAGGCAGCAAAAAACTCTGGCAACTCAAAAGCCTAGAGTGTTTTCTTTTCTCAATGCAACTGCACTAGTCTCCCAGAAGGGGTTCTTAACTGGGCTGAAAGGGCTGAAATGGCTGAAATGACAGAAATATAATTCAGAACATGAATAGGAAAGAAGATCTTTGAGATTCAGGAGAAAGTTGACATCCAGTCTAAGGAATCTAGGGATTACAATAAAATGATACAGGAAATAATAGATGGAATAGCCATTACAAAAAAAAAAATGTTCTGATAGAGCTAAAAAACACACCACAATAACTGAATAATACAATAAAAAGTATCAGTAGCAGAATAGGCCAAGCTGAGGGAAAACACCTCACAGCTTGAAGACTAACTCCGAAATTACTCAGTCAGAAAAAAAAGAAAAAAGCTTAAAAAAGAAAGAACAAAACCTCCGAGAAATATAAGATCATGTAAAGAGTCTCAATCTATGACACACTGGTGTCCCTGAAAGAGACAGGGAGAAAACAAGCATCATGGAAAACATATTATAGAATATTGTCCATGAAAATCTCCCCAACTTTGCTAGAGAGACCAAATTTTAAGTTCAGGAAATGCAGACAACACCAGCAAGATACTTCAAAAGAAGACCATCCCACAACATGCAATCATCAGATTCTCCAAAGTCTCAATGAAAGAGGAAATGTTAAAAGCAATTACAGAGAAGGGGCAGGTCACTTACAAAGTAAAACCCATTAGGCTAAGAGCAGTCCTTTCTACAGAAACCCTAGAAGTCAGAAGAAATTGGAAGCCCATATTCAGCATTCTTGAAGAAAAAAATTGCAATGAAGGATTTTATATCCAGCCAAACTAAGCTCCACAGCAATGGAGACATAAGATCCTTTTCACCAAATGGCAAGGGAATTTATTAGCACTAGATCTGCCTTACAAGAGTTCATGAAAGGAGCACTAATATGGAAAGAAAAGGTCATTATCAGCCACTAAGAAAACACACTTAAGCACACAGACTCGTGACACTATATTGCAATCACACAAACAAGTCTGCATGATAACCAGCTAATTACATGATGATAGGATAAAATCTGCACATATTGACACTAATATTAAATGTAAATGGGATACATGCCCCAATTAAAAGACAAAGAATGGCAAGCTGCATAAAGAAGGAAGACTCAATAGCATGCTGTCTTCAAGAGACTCATCTGATATGCAATGACACCCGTAGGCTAAAAATCAAGGGATGGAGAAAACTCTACCAAACAAATGGGAAATTAAAAGGAAGGGTTGCTATCCTAATTTCAGACAAAACAGACTTTAAACCAACAAAGGTCAAAGAAGGCAAAGAAAGACATTACATAATGGTAAAGGTTTTGATTCAATAAGAAGATTTTACTATCCTAAATATATATGCACCCAACACAGAATCACCCAGATTCATTAAGAAAGTTCTTAGAAACCTACAAAGAGAATTAAATTCACACACAATAATAGTGGAATAATTCAGCATCCCACTGACAGTATTAGACAGATTATCAAGGCAGAAAATTAACAAAGATATTCAGAATCTGAATTTAACACTTCACCAAAACAACAAATAAACATTGACAAAACCCTCCACCCAAAACCAAGAGAATATATGTTCTTCTCATTGTCACATGGCATATACTCTTATACCAACCACACAATCGAACATAAAACAATCCTCAACAAATTAAAAAAAATTAAGATTATACTAATGACTCTTGGACCACAATGCAATAAAAATAGAAATCAATACTAAGAAAATCACCCCAAACCAATCAATTACATGGAAATTAAACAACCTGCTCTTGAATGACTTTTAGGTAAATAATGAAAATAAGGCAGAAATTAAGAAGTTCTTTGATACTAATGAGAACAATGTTACAACATACCAGAATCTCAGGCACACAGCTAAGACAATGTCAAGAGGGAAGTTTATAGCACTGAACATCCACATCAAAGAGTTAAAAATATCTCAAGCTAACAACTTAGTATCACAACTGGTAGAACTAAAGAAGAAAGGGCAAGCCAACTCTGAAACCAGCAGAAGACAAAAACTGAAATCAGAGCTGAAATTGAGACATGAAAAAAAAAAATCAGTGAGTTCAGAAATTGTTTTTTCTTTCTTAATTAATAAGATAGAAGGATTACTAATTAACTTATTCCAAAAAACTGAAGAAGAGGGACTCCTCCCTAATTCATTTTATGAGGCCAACATCATTCTGATACCAAAACCTGGCAGAGACACCACAAAAAAAGAAAACTTCAGACCAATATTCTTGATGAACATAGATGCAAAAAGATGCAAAACTCCCCAACAAAATATCAGCAAACCAAATCCAGCACCACATCAGAAAGCAAATTCACCATGATCAAGTAGGCTTTATCCCTGGGATGCAAAGTTGTTTCAACATGTGCATGTTGTAGAAAGTTTGTGGAAGATTAATCTTACGAAACAAATTTTGTGTGTAATCAAGTCAGCTAAAATCAGAAGGGAGTTATTTCTAAGTTTTTCTAAAAACTGAGCATAAATATCAAAATCACACTGAGCAAGACAAGAGTCTGGGCCACTGTGTAGAGCCTGGACAACAGAGCAAGATTCTGTCTCAAAAAAATAGAGAAGCACAAACAAACAAACAAAAAATGCAGACATAAGGATACACAGAAAGAGAACTTTATAAGATTATGTGTCAGTTTTCTAACAACCTCCTCCATTTAGATTCTTAAGACCTAAACAATTGTTAGCTAGGCAACCCTAAATTTGCACTTGTAGATATGACTCTTAGGTAAAAATTTGCATCCCAAATGCACAGAGCTTATGTCTAAACACCAGTGTCTGCTAATACAAAGAAGGGTGTAGGTGAAGGTCCACTCAAGACATGGTTTCCGGGGAAAAAGAATCCTAAACAGAGATAAAGTTTGCTATATAAACTTTAAGCCAATGTCCCCCATCCTGCAGAGAGGAAGATGGCCTTACAAATGGAAATTTACATTATAGAAGTGCATTTCTTTTACAAAGAGTTTCCAAACAGCCAGATAAACACCATAAAGTCCTATTTTGGGGGGCAATGTAGTTAGATAGATAATCTTTTTAATTTAGTTTTATTATTATTATATTATTATTAACTTTGGGATGGGAACCTTTAATGAATAGCAAGGAAAGCATTTTCTGTATCTGGACTCAGCATGGTACACTGAAAAAGAAGCAAGCTCACTTTATCTGAGAGCTTATCTTTGATAAACACTTTATCCAACTTTTTGTTTTTTAAACCAAAGGTATCTTTTCAAGTGACTCATCAAAGCCAATTAGCCTTACCCAAGGTTATGTCTCAACCAAAGATTAACTAAATGAAAGAATTAAAATATTTTATCCCAAAATATATTTATTTGACACACTTTTCAATGGCTTCCACTTGGCCAGCATGCAGAAGTGGCCTTGCAAAGCTGCCCTAAGTGGTGAAAATTTGTGTCTGTAGATAATCTCCATCAATGCAGCCACGCCCCCCTTTCCTTTCTATGCTTTTCCCTTGATCCCACAGAGTTTGAGAATCTGACACTTGTAAAAGTTTGAAAAGAAACTTTTCCATCTATTCTGTCTGAGAGACTCTTCATCTATACAACAATGCCATTTTTGAAGTCAAGCTTCTTCCTTGCTCTTTCTCTCTTAACCTGTCTTTCTGTCAGAGGCATTCAAACCAGAGTGACTCCATTTTGAGTGAGGACTGGGAAAATGAGGCTGAGACTTGCTGTGTGGCATTTCTAAAAAGTTAGGCATTTCTAGCTTCTAGATGTTTACAGTTAAAGGGACAAATTAATAATGTTTACTAAACAGAACCAGACTTGGGAGTGTCCAGATATCCCAATATCAGAACAAAGGCATTCTGAACTTTGCTTTAAAGGTAAAAATATTGATTCTTTAAAAATATAGTAATTAAGAAAAGTAATCCTATGCCACAAGCCCTTGTAGCAGAGCACATCTCCCCAAGATCTTTTTTTTATCTTGTATATATATACAAGCACTGTACCTAGGGTGGACATGTTCCTCCTCTTACTTTCAGCAATGTCCTACTCTGTCTATGGATTAGCTGTTCTTTCACTATGTTACTTTCTTAATAAACTTGCTTTTGCTTTGCACTGTGAACTCACCCTAAATTCTTTCTTGTGGAAGATCTAAGAACTCTTTCCTGTGGTCTGGATCAGGACCCCTTTCCTGTAACATTTCCACTAAACCTGATTTACCTATTTCTGGCCATGCTCTGAGTCTGCATTCTTTATTGTAGGCTCAGGATGAGTAAGTTTCTGTAACTCACTGGAAATTTCAGTCTTCATTCTGAAGATTCCTGTGTATACATGTTAAATACATTTTTATGCCTTTTCTCCTATTAATCAATTGGCCTCATGTCAGTAATTTTTTGAGCAAACCTTTAGGATGCCAAGAGCCTATAGCTCCCTTATAGGCATCTCCAAAGAGGTACAAAGCAATCCTCACAAGATCCAGAACCACCTAAAAGACAGTTCTAAGCCTTGCTAGCCACAAATAAAATACAACCCATATTTCTGCTGGCCATGTTTTCTAGGATTTCAACTTCTTAGCCAAGCACTTGCGCATGAAGGCCCAAAAGTCCTGTATTCCCCACAAACAGAAAAAGACAAGAAATCAAAAGCTGTCCATGGAAAGAAAATAGGTCAGTTACAAAGGAGTACCCCAACAGGTCAACAGTTAGACAAATAATTTAAAATAAACCAGCAATCAAACATGGACTGCAGCCATGAAGGCATAGAATCTTAGCCACTAGACCAAGGTTGGAGTGCTTCTATAAATCCTGATAGAGATCTACAGCAGGCAGTTTGAGTATTTAAAAGATTTTAACTTGTTTCACATTTGATCTCAGCTGGCATGCTGTTTAGCTAAGTCCCTGACTGTTACCATTTCAGAGACATGACAAGGTTTACATCAAGGGACTGAGAAGTCCAGCAGGGCATTTAAAGGGTATTTTCTGATATTGGGTCAGTATATCGTAAGTATCAATTCATTAGTTCTCATTTAGAGAGGAAAAAAATTTGTAGGATCTGTATTTTATAATCTGAGTAGTTTCATTGTCATTCTGTCATTGTTCCCTTTTTTCTCTCTGTTCCCAGTGTAAATACATTTCCTTCATTTTGAGAGAATAAAATCTGTGCATTGTGGAATTCCAAAAATCTCTGCCTGATCAATATATAAGAGTTAAGGGTTCAAGCAGGAAGGGATGAAGTCGGATCACAGTGGTAGAAGAAGGAGCAGTTAAAAATGAAAGTGACAAAGCCTGCAAACTCTTTTAATTTATACATAGCTTCAAATATTATTTTGTTTACCTCTTCAATGGAGGCAATTTTTTTCTTTTAGAATTTTTTGAGGAAGCATTTAACTATTGTTGCAAGTAAATCTCCCATTCAATATATCTGGTTCCAAAACCAGCTTTTTCTAATTGTGTGTGCAGATAAATGAATTTGGGTGTTTCAATGATACCTCATTTGACCATCACAAGTTATACGTGACCAGTTTTCTAAATAGTTTCCTGAAGAGGTACCATAAGTATTAAATATAAACCCAGATGGTGTTTCTAATGGTTGATCTCTGTTTAAGGAAGAAGATTTAGTTTTACATAATTGAACCAAGATTCAGAATCTGACCATGTGAAGAGATTACAAAGTTGGCTTATGTTACAGTAGGTAGGTAGTCAGACATGAGCAGGGCAGGAGAGTAACCCCAACCCCCACAACCAGAAATGTCAGGCAACCATCAGGTGATGGTCAGGTGGTTGTTAACTGTGTTTCTAAAATAATAATTGGTTGCAACTGGTGCCAGGGAAAGGCAGTTTCCCAATAGATAGAAAAAACCTCAAACTGGTAATCAGCAGCTTCCGAAGATCTCAGGAGTTGGACAAGTGGGCTCGAGCATGTACACTAAGAGGCAAACTGGCAGAGTTTAATTGGTATGTAACCTTCTATGAACACCTGACTGGGAGGGAAGAACATTTTAAGTGGGCATGCATACTACCTTGGTTAAACACACTGTGCGTGCAGCCCCTCCCAAGTGTAGGCAGGACACTACACATGTGGAAAGCTCAACCCAAGGGAGGAATCAAGGGAGAAGAGATGCAGACCTTGGAAGAATGCAAGTCAAAGGTCAAACCACACACCTGATCTCTCAGGTCACCTTCTTGGCCCTCTTCCAAGTGTACTTTACTTCCTTTCATTCCTGCTCTAAACTTTGTAATAAACTTTGACTCCTGCTCTAAACCCCTCCTTAGTCCCTCTTGCTGCTTTATGGCCCTCAGTCAAATCTCTTCTGAGGAGGTAGCAAGAATTGACATCACTGCAGACCTATAGGATTCACTACCACTAACACTTAAGCCATAAACATTTATTTCCTCTTTTTAGAGAGAAAAACTGTGTTTTTCCCTGACCAAATTTTGAGTAAGAGGAAAGGTTGCAAACTCTAGCAAGAAAGACAAACACAACTTTAATCTCAGAGAAAAGTGAAAATCTCAAATCTGCAATGATCAGAATATCTAGAGAAGCTCTATCTTTCAGTATAGCTTAATTTCAACCCCATCAAGTAGGACTGTGTAGGGCTTAAACAAAGTCTTTTTGTTTTTTGAAACAGAGTCTCACCCTGTTTCCCAAGCTGAGTGCAGTGCCATGATCTCCGCTCACTGCAGCCTCAAACTCCTGAGCTCAAGCAATCCTCTCACCTCATTGACCCAGGAGTAGCTGGGACTACACGACCAGAATTTTTTTTTTTTTTTTTTTTTTAACGTAGAGACAAAGTTTTGCCATGTTGCCCAGGCTGGTCTCAAACTCCTAAGATCAAGTGATCCACCCACCTCAGCCTCCCAAAGTACTGAGATTATAAGCATGTGCCGGTATGCCCAGCCTTAAACAAGGTCTTAATTCTCACCTAAGTCAGCTGGATTCAGATCCCAAGAGAGGCCTTTCCAGAGATCCCTGCCAGCTGCCATGAGGTTGAGTGAAATAGCCATTCGTGCTAGTACCAAGACTTTTTGTGTGTGTGTGTGAGATGGAGTGTCACTCTGTCGCCGAGGCTGGAGTGCAGTGGCATGATCTTGTCTCACTGCAACCTCCACCTTCTGGGTTCAAGCAATTCTCCTGCCTCAGCCTCCCAAGTAGCTGGAACTACAGGCATGCACCACCACACCTGGCTAATTTTTGTATTTTTAGTAGAGATGGAGTTTCACCATGTTGATCAGGCTGGTCTCAAACTCCTGAGCTCAGTTGGTCCACCAACCTCAGGCTCCCAAAGTGCTGGGATTACAGGTGTGAACCACCACACTTGGTAGTATCGAGGTTTTGATTGACATGAACCAGTGGGAATTACTGAAGCTGGGCTTTAGATCGCTTCATGGTTGCCAAAATGTTAACCTTAAATAATGAGATTTAGAAAATACGATTAAGTGTAGAGTTTATTCTAGTTTAAAGCTTGAGAATGGCCACCAGGGAGCAGATATTAAAATTGCAATAAATATATACTCCAGTTAGCAGCAATTACAACTGGGTTTTACAGAAAAAAGGAGAGGCAGTTTCTAAGTTGTTTACCAAGAATTGTCATTAAAATAATATAAATAAAAGATAATATAAGTAAATATAACATAAAATAAAACTTTTATTTATATAATTTATATTATATTATACATTATAATATATTGTATGCTATAACATGTATTCTATAATACAACATAATTTATATTATAAAAAATATAAAATAATATAAATTAAAATAATATAGGCTATTGTTGTGTTACACATTGTTCTTTGTATCACAAACTCCAGGAACATGAAAATAATGGACGAGTCAGGAGCAGAATGCCTTAAAACAATTCCCCTTCCCAACAACCCTCCACCCTCCTACACCCCACCCCACCCCCAGTGTGGGTGTGTGGAGGGGATGGTGTGACTGAAGTTCCATAGTCATGTCTTTATGGACTTAATAAGTTTTGCATGTTTCATATAGTTCAGGCTGCTCAGAGCCATTTTTCTTTTCTCAGCATCTACCATAAAGAGCTAAAAATAGAAGAGCAAATTAAACCTAAGTAGAAGAAAAGAAATAATAAAGATGCCAGGGAAATCAATAACAGAGAAAACAAATGAAATTAAAACCTAGCTTTTGGTTCTATCCCAGGAAAGCAAAATTTTGTTAAAATTTGAAAATTTGTCAATGTAATACACTAGCAATTGAATAAAGTGAAATAAAGTTATATCAAAAGATATGAATAAACCATGTGAAAATATTTAAGCAGCCATGGGACTGAGACTCAGGTCTCAAAGATTTCTTAAAGTTTTATATTTATGAAGACATATTTCTCAATTTAATATCATTATTGTTTTATGACTTCAGCAATTTAAGCAACTATTTGGGGCTGTTATTTACTTTTGGTAACCCCTAAGGATGAAGATTACTCATGCAAATCTTTTGCAGTATGGCTTCGTTGGATCCAGTTTC